>NW_027187419.1:100426645-100606703 GCF_028583685.1 Petaurus breviceps papuanus
GAGAGAGAGAGAGAGAGAGAGAGAGAGAGAGAGAGAGAGAGAGAGATGAGTTTGCCTCTAGAAGTTCACAGCTTCAAACTGGGTGAGTGCTTAAGCCAGAAGAGATAATAATAATTATCTAAAATACCTCCACTCTGAACCCCAGTCTTTGTGAATCCAGAGCTGAATGTCATGCAGGCTAAAAGTAGAAAGCTTAGCAAACACAGTAACTGTCTGGGTTTTATATCAACTTCAACTGATACTGCTATATAATATGATGAGGGATGGGGAAATGATAAAATTAAAAGTGATTATACTGGGCAGGACTTAATAATGCTCTAATAAATGTAAAATAATGAATTAAAAGCCCAAAGGGCATAGAGGATTTAGTCATTTCTATCATGGTAGTTTCTCTTTGTTACAAATACCTTTACTTTAACTCAAATTTCTAGGCACTAAACCAATTAAATTGAGGCTAAGATTAAGTAATCTTCCTTTAAAGATCTATTTTAAAAGATAAAGTACAGCTCGACTTGAAATTAACCTTTCTAAAATAAATAGCTCTGACTTCTTGCAGTGGGGCTGTGGAAGTTCTTTCCTGTCAAGCAGCAGTATCTTGGGACAGAGCAAAATGGGAAGAGTTTTAAACATGAAGCAGGATGATAAAGGCAATTTGGTTTAAATACCTTTTAAAAAAAACCTTTAGATTTAAGGTGCTACTATCTATTTGAGACTGATTTCTCAAAGGAATAGAACATTTTTATCTGTCATAGTCTTAACTTTGGGTTAAATTCAATTCAATTCAATATAACAAGCATTTCTTGAGTTCTTACTATGTGCCAACTGAGAGGCAACATGGGTAATGGATAGAAAGCTAGCTTTCAATTCTGGCTTATTTGTAATTCATGTTAGAAAAGTGGCAAAGTCTTAATGCCAATGATAAGAAGGAGGAGGAGGAAGAGGAGAAGGAGGGTGGAATGGTAATGGGAATTTGAAAATCTTCCCTGCCCCTTAATAAGCCTAAGGGAATTTGAAGACCTTCCCTGTTTTGAAAATAAACTCTGCCCCCTAATAGGCTGAATGTAATCACATGGAGCCCGTGGTGGGAGGAGTTTGCTGAAGGGTGGAGCAGAGTCCACAGGAAGCTGGGAATCAGAGTTAGCTAGACTGGGAGGAGGAAAGCATGCTTCCCAGGGAGACAGATAGGCTTGTGAGTAAATATTGGTCTTATATTGGTTTGTGGGAAGGCTAAAGGATGGTGTGGTTCTCTGTGCTATTATGGCTTATTAACTTCTTGGCTATTATGATGGAATCAGCTTACTGGTTTTGGGATTTGATTTTCTGATATCTGGGTAAATGTTTTATTTCTGTCCTCTATGTGGAGAGTCTACTATATTTTGTGATTGAATACCATGCAGGTATATTTATAGTGACCATGGGTGCTGTGAATATTGTATTGGCACTACAGAGGGTGATGATAATGAAGATAGTATAATTAAGCATGGTGTGGTAGATAGAGGACTGGGATTAGGGAGATCTAGGTTGCAGTCCTACTTTTGACATATATTTGTTATGTGACCCTGGGCCTAGGCAACTTTCTAAGACTTTAAGTTTCAGAGTAGGGAACAGTCTTCATTGATAGAAGGAATTTCTTTACTGGGAATTTTCTATACCAACGACAGACCCAGTTTTTAAAAAAATGTACTAGTCTCTGGGGATAAAAAAAAGAATCAAAACAGTTCTTGCCTTTAAGAAACTTACAGTTTCCTAGGAGGGAAATATGTATGCAGAGCACAAATAAGTACAAAAAATTTGTACTGCAATTTGGGAATAGGAGAGAGTAGTGACAAGGGGGACCATCAGAAAAGACCTCACGTAGTAGACAGTATCATAAGAATTTTGGTCTAGACCTGTGGTTTTATGAGTAGAGAAAACTCTTGGTATGGACACTCCCTCTACTAGCATAACAAGTAATCTAAGAACAGTGAGAGGCAGAGTTTAGTTCATCAAGTAGTTTGTTAAGTTTTTTCCCACATAAAGGCATTGGGTCAGGTGCTGGTTATACAAAAACAGTCCAAAAAAGCTTACATTCTCCTGGGGAATGATGGGGGGAGGCGAGGAACGACATATACTCACCAAGGAGTGCTGGATCCAGCTCGGACTGGCTTGAGGGAGATCTGATTGTTAAGTTTCCACCATGAGTATTTGTACCTCCAAAGTGGTAAATGCTACAAATCAGGGCTTGAATGACTGTTTTGTTGATTGTCTAGACCAACTTGTTGGTTGTCTAAGAAAAGTATGGAGAAAGTGTTAATAATGCGAATTAAACTTAAAGGCATGCTGTGCCACCTGTTGTTGAACCTTTACCACCACATTCCTGTACAGATAAATATAAAACATACACAAAGTGATTTGGGGGGCAGGGAAGGACTCATCCATGCTTATACAGCAAGTGTATGCCAAAAACAGAACTTGAAGATCTTAATTCCAAGATCAATCCTGCATGTGCTATTTGTTGTTGAGTTGTTTAGTCATGTCTGACTCTGTGACCCCAATTTGGGGTTTTCTTGGAAGAGATACTGGAGTGATTTGTCATTTCCTTCTCCAGCTTATTTTACAGATGAGGAAACTGAGGACAACAGGGTTAAATGACTTGGCCAGAATCACACAGCCATTAGGTGTCTGAGGCTAGATTTAAACTCAGGTTTTCCTGATTCCAGGGCTACAGCTCTATCCATTGTACCTCCTAGCTTTTATACTGTTTTGCAATTCCAGTCAAGTTGATGGCATTTTCCATGCTGTTTGGGGTTTTTTTTTTCCTGCTTTTTGGAGGGCAATTGGGGTTAAGTGACTTGCCCAAAGTGACATGGCTAGTAAGCTTGTCAAGTGTCTGAGGCTGGATTTGAACTGAGGTCCTCCTGATTCCAGGGCCAGTGCTCTATTTACTGTGCCACCTAAGACTTTGTCAATTTTCTGACACAAATTGAATTATGAATACATTAAATCAAGGGGTGATCAATTTGTGATGCTTTCAAGTACTCCAGAGGTTCATGTGTAACCCCTGAAACAAACATAAAGTATTAAATATGGCCATTAAAAATTATAGGGAAATTTTGAATCTGAAGTTCAAGGACCTGGGTTCAAATCACATCTCTGACATTTACTAACTTTGTGACCTTAAGCAAGTCACTTAACTTCCCTGGGTCTCAGTTTCCTCACCTACAAAATGAGAGGACAGGGCTACATGCCTTCTAAGCTCTTCAGGCCAACTCTACATCCAGGATCCAATAACAATCATTTGACCTGCAATGACATTGCAATGCAGAGACACATGAGGGCACTCTAACCAGGTAACAAGAATGAAAATTTTTTTCCATAGCCATACCTGCATCCTTTCTTTTCTTTCTTAAGTTCATCATGGCTTTTCTAGAGATGACACTGTTTCGTGAATTCTAGCCTTTTTCTTGGTGAGATTCCCACTCTTGCGTTAGCAATTTTTTTTTAGTAATGGTACACCATGTTTCAGATTGTGGTGTTTCCATTAAGTTCAGCAGCAGTAATTGGAAATTACTTAACGGTCAGTAGGCATAATAGTAAGTAATAATGACAGTCAGCCTCATCTATAGACAAAGAGAATGGCTTAGGGGAAGCTGATCAACTTGATGAGTTCACACAGAGAGTTTGAGGACTTCAAATGTATCTCCTTAAGGAGAGTGGGAACATGTTCATTGACACCTAGAGAAGATAGGGGACATCTTAAATCTCAGTTACTGAGGATAAATTGACTGTTTCGGCACATAGCTAAACCTCTGTGACCTATAAAAGGGCATTTTCCTTACAAAGTAGTATGGGAGTGAGAGATAATACTGCCAAGATAACAATGCCCCTGGAGAGACTTCAGATGGTTTGTCTCCATCCTTGTGGATTCCTGCCAGAATGCACTCAGGCCTTAGTTGGAGTCATGGTAGCAGTAATGCTCACATTTTAGGCTCCAACTTCAGTGTTTTGCACTAAGTTTCATTTAGCCTCAAATTCCTCACATTACTTATTTACTTGAGTTTCCAGATAGCTGTACTCATTTGAAGGTCAAAGTTTCAGGAAAAGTTTGAAAAACAACCAGGAGTAACTTAACAAAAAACTTACAAATGTGACGTGACACACTGAAAAATTATTTTCTTTTTCCAGGGGTTGTTTTAAATATTATGTGTAAACAGTTGGTGGCGCTAGAGAGCAAGGGAGGCAAAGCTGTCAGTCATCCACTGAGCAAGCTGGAGTTACTAATGGTGCTGGTAAACCTTGTTCCCTGTCCCTTTGAAAGAGGAGCATAGCCTTCTTTTAGCTCCCTCCTCTCTCTCTGGTGCCAAGAATGGCCTACAGCTGCTTGAAAGTGAATTATCCATATTTTTACCTGCTTGCAAGCTGGGGCTTATCAGTTCAAGTCTCAAGATGAATCTAGCCCTGAATATTAATTCTCTTCTCCCCTCTAATAAGTTATAAACTCAATTAAATATACAGCTTAGCCCATCCTCACCCACCTCCTAACCCCCCTGTATGCTTGCACAGACAAATCCAATTGCTTTTATAAAACTCCAGTAATTCAAACCCACTCCCTTCTGTGAATGTCTTCCCTCCAAATGCCAATCTCACCACTTATCGTTCAGGTAAGAACAGGCACAGATTCAGGTGGCTATCCAGATTTCAATACATTGTCACTTGCATAGTAAAGAGCACTTGAAAACAATCCTGTTTACAGAAATAGAATTTTAAAAGTTGTGACCATAGTCTATAGCTTCCAAAATGAGGAGGGGGAACAGGAAGCTGCCTTTTCCTCCTTAGGAAAAGGATCAAGTAGGAGAGGGAATGAATAATTAAGAGGGCAGTATACCTTCCCCAAAGATAGAGGTTTGGATGGAAGTAAAGCTCTAAAACGATTTCACCAACAATCTCATTCCCATATCTCAGATGGTTGTTCTGGTTAAGTAACAATACTGGAGTATGTTTCAGAAGAATTTCCTAAATACTGTTAGGAAGGGAGTGGAAGGAGAAGATTATACTCACTCAGGAATATGTATAAGATTATTTGTCTGTTCTTTTATTTTTTGTTTTAATCCCAATGCAGTATTTTTCTATTTTAATGCATGTTTCTTCTTCATTCTGTTTGTATGAAAATTGAAGATTCCAGTGGAATTGGATAGTATGAACTAAGATAGGTGAAGATAGGAAAGCAGGAGTTAAGATAGTTTTTTTCTTTGAAAAAAAAAAAGGCGGCAAAATATCCTAGTAGTCAATAGATGACTATAACAAGGATGTGGGTAGGATGATATAGACCAATGGAGTGAACCTCAAAGGAGGGGAGGTTTCTGAATGCTGGTAGATTTCCTAGCAGCAGTAAATTATAATTATTTAAAATACCCTCTCATCTGGACCTTCACTCACGTGAGTATCTCCAAACACTCTTATTTCATATCTCCATGAATTTCTTCACCCAATTGATTTTAGGCATTGTCTGATACCCTGGTTACAGTCATCATTGTACTGTTCAGTTTGTTCCTCTTACTTTATGATGTTTTAACTGATAAATCCAGTATCTTTTTCAAAGGTTTCATTCTACCCCACCTCTCAAAAACTTGACAACTGTCTTTTCTTGGATACTCTCTACTCCCTTGGCTTCCTTGTCCCTGTTCTCTACTGGCTCTCCCCTCTTGACTTTTCCTTTTCAGTCTCTTTTGTTGGATAATCATCCATATTTTACCCCGCTAAGAATGGATGTTTCCCAAGGCTCTGTGCTGGATCTACTTCTTTTCTCTCTATATACTTTATCTCTTGGTATTCTCATTAGTTCTCATGCAGATAATTTCCAATTCTGTATATCCAGTCCTAATCTTTCCTGAACTTCAGTCTTGTACAGCAAACTGAATGCTTGATATTCCTCACTGGTGTCCCATTGGCATTTCAAACCCAGCAGGTCCAGAAGAGTGCTCATTATCTTCTAATTTAACTCCATTCTTCCTCCAAATTTTCCTATTTCTGTGAAGGGCCCCACCATCCTTTCAGTATCCTGAATAATAACTTCAGAGTCATTGGGAAGCAATTTGGTGTGATATATAAAAAGTTCAAGAGACATAGTTTCTGGGTGTTTAACCATTTTATTAGTCATGCTAACAGATAATAATAAAAGGGGTCAGTGGAACTCTCGAATATCAGAGACCCCTCACAGAACCCACTCAATCCTTAGATACCCTTGGAAGAGCGAGTCTTCCTGAGGGTGACAATCAACTCTGATTGGTTAATAATTAATGAGAAGAATGAATACTATAATGAAAGGTGGACCCATTCTAATGAAGCAACTAGGGGATCACTCTTCCTTCCAGGCCACTTCCAGCCTTGGGTAATCTAGACAAAGGATCCACCCCAACTCAAACCTGAGTAGAACACAATGGGCCAGAATTTGCCTTAGATTAAATTCTTGGTAAGATTCTCTAATTGGATAGGGTCTCCCTCCCAGGATGGAAAAGCATGTACCCTGAGGAATTGGGCAATCTCCTTCATCAACAACATCCTTTAGAGACTGAACAAACAACAGGTTTCTGAAAAAATTCCCGATTCTAATTCAATAATTGATTTTT
This sequence comes from Petaurus breviceps papuanus, assembly GCF_028583685.1. Classification (NCBI taxonomy): domain Eukaryota; kingdom Metazoa; phylum Chordata; class Mammalia; order Diprotodontia; family Petauridae; genus Petaurus; species Petaurus breviceps. Next base: position 100,433,251 of record NW_027187419.1, read on the forward strand.
ATTATAATCATATATTAATATCAATATAACAACAAAGGCATGCAATTTAGAAACAGGACCTGGATTCAAATCCAAGCTATGCCTCTCTCTGCTTGTGTGACCAGAGGGAAGTCATTTATTCACTTTGGGCCTTAGTTTCCTCATCTGTAAAATAAGGCATTTGTGCTCAATGAAGGTCCCCTTCAGCTCAAATCTAGGAGCCTTTGAGTGCTTGGCTCTTCTCACTTTCCCATCTTCCATATCTAATCCGTTTCCAAGTCTTTCTCATTCTATTTCCACAACATTTCTTCCATCTTTCTCTTTCTTATCAATAATGTAGCTACTACCCTAGTTCAGGGCTTTATCACATTTCCTAATTGAACTCCCTGCTTCCAGTCTCTCCCCTCTCCAGTCCATCTACCACAAAGCAGTCTAAATTATCCTCCTAAAGTACAGATCTAGCCAAGTGACTTTCCTGCTCAAAAAGTGTTTTTTTTTTCCCCGTTGCCTCTGGAATAAGACAAACTATTGGCATTTAAGGCCCTCACAATATAACAGCAATCTGCCTTTCCAGATATATTTCACATTAGTCCCCTTCACATGTGCTACATTCCAGCCAAACTGACCTTTCTAGCTGTTCACCAAACTAGGGATCCCATATCCTTGTGTTTGCATGAACTATCTCTCATACCTAAAATATGTTTTCTTCTTACTTTTGCCCCTTGGAATAAATCCTTAGCCTCCTTCAAGGCTCTACAAAGTCTTTCTAATCTCTCTAATCACTAATTCATATCCATCAAATTACAGTGTATTTTACTGAAGTTCATAGTATTCTAGATTTAGAGTTGAAAAGATCTGTTACAAAATGTAAGGGCACAGGGTATGGGTCTACCTTGAAAGAACTCGACCACTCAAGCCTTCTTTTAGTCCAAGTAGAGTTTATTGTAACACCAATAGAAGCGGGCCAGCTTCTAGTAAGTCTGCTGCATTTGTGACGCCAATACAAGCAGGCCAGATTTTAAGAATCCAAACATTTGAAGAGGGTAAGATGGATATTTTTATGTAGAAAGACTGTGGGAAGATCTGGATGGGATCTAGAAGTGGCAAGTAACCTGGGATGGGAGGTAACAGAGAAAGGGATTAAGGAGTTTCAAGTAAGCTAATTAAGTAATCAAGGTGGGCTGATGGACCAGATGCCTCAGGCAAACACCGGAGATCTGGGCTGCTGAAATGTTTGTTGGTCCATCATTAGCACCCCATCAGGTCTTTAGTTAAATCTGTATACATTTATTAATCTCCAATAGAATGTTAACTTCTTTGAGGTCAGGGACTATTTTTATTATTTTCTTAGTACACCTAATGAGTAACAGTCCCTGTCACAGAGTCTGCACTTAATGTTTATTGAATTTTTTGATTCTATGAATATTAATAATAGACAGCCCTATAGCAATATCATGTTTCGACATTTACAAAGTGCTTTCCTCACACTGACTCTATAAAGTAAATCAATCCTGTATCCTGCTCCAAGTGGATTTTAGATTTCAATTCTGTTTCCACAATTTAATATTTCCCCTTTCTCAGCCCAACACCCCCTCCATTCCATTTACCAGAAATTCAGGGAAGAGAGAGAAGGTAGAAACAATTTAATGAACTAAGTAATTTAATTTCCATTTATTGAAATCAATTCCGGGAGAGAAAAAAAAAGACATTCATCCTTTTTCCCTTTCTCAATTTCAGAACTGGCCCAAAATCAAATTGAGAATAAAATTTGTCATCAATGCCTCCCCACCCCTCTTGCCCTTTTCCCCCTTTGGGATCGGCTCTTCTCTTTAAGGGTCTCAAATGCCTGCCACAAGCAATCTATCCCTCAGGTTGCCCTTTCAAGACCCAAGGCCTTAGTTGACTTTCTTCATCCTACCGTATTATTTTCTATTTATTTATCCATGTACATACTGTATTGCTCAGGGTTTTGTTCTTTGCTTTTGGATCCCAAGTATCTATCATAGTGTCTTACAGATAGTAAGCAATTAATAACTATTTGTTGTTGAATAACTGAATAAATTAACTTGTGCTTTTGTGCTAATAGAAGAGGGACAAATCATTTTGTCCAATTCCCTACTGTAGCAGCAAGCACCCCAAGCGTCCTCAGGGTTTGCTACCAATACAGGTTCTTGGATCTGCTTTGTTAAAGGAAAGCAACTCAAAATGGGTTAACAAGCTTACTTTAATCAGTCAGATATGTATCATTCACCTAGTTCAGGGGAAAAGGTCAGCACCCCGAACTTCAGATTATACAGACAGAATTATCAAGACAAAAATAGATCAAGTAGACAGATTTCCAAACTGTCCCTGTCCAACCATTACATCCATACCAAACAACGTCTGGGTTTCAACGCCGGCGGGGAGTGGGGGGGGGGGGCCCCTCTGGACAACGGCTTTCCAGAGTTTCATCTGATCAAATCACAGAACACTTCTCAAAGTGAGCCCCAAAACAAAGCTACACATCAGGGCTTATATACCCTTCTCCTGGCTCAGAGAATGTAACAACCTTATTGACCCACTGGCCAATCAAGAAGTATCTACTGAAAAACAAGCCTCCCACCCCAGGCTCCAGGTGCACTTTAGCCTAGGGGCAGGGAAGATCTTTAAATTGACATTCCCATTACACCTACTTTGACAGATGAGAAAACTGAAGCTCTGAGAGGTTATTCTGAGAGTAACAGATTCTGACCTAGGTCAGCTAACTCCAAATTTAAGATTCTTTCCATGAGAGGACACACATCTCCTTTCTTTCTTCTTTGTCTTTGACCTCATGCTCTCCTTTCCCCTCCTTCTTCCTATGCTCTTCTCACCTCCAGGAAATGAAATAAGAGGAACTTTGATGTGAAAGTATCAAAAGGAACTGGTCTTTATTCAGAAACCTAAATCTTGGAAGATTTTTAAAAAAATAAACATTTTCAATGTTTATTCAAATGTATCAAATGCTTGACTCCTTTGTGTATATTTTTGTAACCAATTAGTCCTGTCTAGACATGAAAAAATCTTGCCAAGAGTCTAAATTAAATGTGTATTAAGGGACAGTCATTTAAAGTCTTACTGATTGTTAAATGAGAATTTTCAGCCTCTGTTCGTAACCACCTATTTTGAAATGTATTTGAAACCAATTCAGTCACATTCATAACATGGTAATTCTAGACCTCTCTGCCTTGTGACACTCAACAATGAAGAGAAACAATTCAACTATGGAAAGAACACATCACAATTTCGTGGGGGCAAGAGCCTTTTCACAAATAAACTAGGATGATTTTCCAGGTTTTTTCTATAAACCTTCCATTCCATACTCTAAGTTTCACAGATACTTTTTTTTTCCCCTTTCAAATTGCACAAATGCAATTTTCTTGATGGAACATTATTTCTGAATGAGAGAGATTACTTTAATTCTGTGTAACAAAACCTAAGGACCTTTTTTCCCTTTATTTTATTGGAAATGGAAGGATTTAAACATTTTTTTAAAAAAACCCTTCAATATCAAGTTGATTTCTTTTCTTAGCATTATTTAGCTGCAAAATGGCCAAAGCACTTACTTGCAAAATTTGAATGCCCTATGTGAGATATAATCAAGTTACAGCATACGTGTGATTTGTATGTAATTATAATTGGATTGCTTGTAGCTCTGAGGTTTTTTTTTTTAAAGGGCTAAGATGCTCAGCCATCTCCATTACTGCACAGATCCTCTTCTCAAAAAAAAAAAAAAAGACTACTGAAGTCTTTTAAAATGATGGCAAAAATATCCTTCAGTGGAGATGCAAGACGGCAGCAGCAAATTAGGTCTGTCTAAAAGATCATCACCAATTAGGGCTTTGTCTATGCTGGGCCATTGAACCATATGGATATGTATGATTCTTTCATTCTGGCAGATTGAAAATTGATGCCAACTTCTGTGACTGAGTTAATTGTTTAGGAATTAATTTGCAATATCCACTGCCAACCAACTAGCACCAACAGGGCAGAAAAGGCAGCCTAGCTGAAGCAAGGAAACCTGAGGGAGAGACAGGAGACAATGTGCACCAGGTGGGTCAAACCCTTAGACCCTGATAGAAAGAGACCAAACTACAGAGCCCAAGAGCCTTGGGAATAAACTAGCAAGGCCCCCAGCCCTCCTTCTTGCTGCTGAAGCCATTAGAATGGGGAGCAAGCCTTTTGGAAAAGGGGGCTACCTTTCCTTCTACCATCACCATACCCAAGTATTTTGTACTGTCTGTAGCTCTTTTAAATGATTTCTCTTTTCTATCTCTTCCTGCTGGATTTTTCTGGACTTCTAAAATAATTTCCTAGGTGCTTTTCCTACCTTTAGTCAACTGCAGTTGACCAAATGTCACCTATGAGCAGGCAAGTCCAAGAACTCCAGTAATGACCAACACTTCCCAAACTGTCAGCCCTAACTCTAGTCTGACTTTCTGATAGCCATCATCCAAAGGCACAATCCTGATGGCATTGTGACATGGGAAGTACCTCTGCAATGCTGCAGGCCACACCTTCTTACCAGCCACAGCTACTGAGAACTGGAACAACAATAACAGAGTTCCTGTCACCAAAGTCCATGACATTTTTAAATGGTTCACCAAAAAAAAGGCTATCATTTCTTCAATGGAAATGATTACCCAAAATACCACTGTGATTTTCCACTTGACTTACAACTGAAACTTATATGTGAGAGGCAGCATGGTCTAAGAGAGAGGACATTGGACTTGGAGTGAAGGAGACCTGGAGTCAAACTCTGCCTCTGACACTTATTAGCTTTGTGATATGCCATGTGCCTCAGTTTCCCCATCTGCAAAATGAGGAAATTGACTTCTAAGGATTGACCTCTAGCTATAAAACTATGATTCTATTATCTTGAGATCGAAGACTGTCTTGCTTTTCTATTTGTGTACCTAGTAATTTGTACATAGTAAATGCTTAATGTTTTACTCATCCTTTCATTCATGGTTGGTTGTGCCCTTTTTAACTCTTACCTGTGCAAACCTGCTTAAGACTTAATCAAAGCAGAAACTGGGCATAGGCCAATATCTTACACAATGTACCAAAATAAAGTCAAAATGGGTTAATGATTTAGATATAAAGGATGGTACTATAAACAATCTGTCTCATTTATGGAGAAAGGAAGAATTTATGACCAAACAAGAGATAGAAAGCATTATGAAACGCAAAATGGATAATTTTGATTACATTAAATTGAAAAGTTTTTGCACAAACAAAACCAATGCAACCAAGATTAGGAGGGAGGCAGATAATTGGGAAAGAATTTTTACAACCAGTGTGTCTGATAAAGGCCTCATTTCTAAAACATACCAAGAATGGAGTCAAATTTATAAGAAAACAAGTCATTGCCCAATTGATAAATGGTCAAAGGACATGAATAGGCAGTTTTCAGAGGAAGTAATTAAAAATATTTACAGTCATATGAAAAAATGCTCTAAATCAAAACCACTCTTGGGTACCACATCTCACCTGTCAGATTGGCCAACATGACAAAACAGAAAAAATTATAAATGCTGGAGAAGATGTGGGAAAATCGGAACATTAATGCATCGTTGGTGGAGTTGTGAACTAATCCAATAATTCTGGAGAGCAATTTGGAACTATAGCCAAAGGGCTATAAAACTGTGCATACCCTTTGACCCAGTAATACCACTTCTAGGGCTGTATCCCAAAGAGATCATACAAATGGGAAAAGGACCCATATGTACAAAAATATTTATAGCAACTCTTTTTGTGGTGGTAAAGAATTGGAAATCAAGGGGATGCCCATCAATTGTGGGACGGCTAAACAAGTTGTGGTATGTGAAAGTAATGAAATAGCATTGTGCTATAAGAAATGAGCAGACAGACTTCATAATAACCTGGAAAGACTTATATGAAATGATGCTAAGTGAGGGGAGCAGAACCAGGAGAACATTGTACACAATTACAGACACATTATATCTGTCATGATTAACTTTGATAGACTGAGCTCCTCTCAACAATACAAGGCTATAAGACAACTCCAAAAGACTCATGATGAAAAAGGTTATCTACAACCAGAGAAAGAATTACAGAATCTGAATGCAGATTGAAGCAAATTACTTGCATGTTCTCTCTCTCTCTACTTTCTTATGGTTCATTCCATTGGTTATAATTCTTCTTTACAACTTAACCATTGTGAAAATATGTTTAATATAAAGGTATATGTAGAACCTATATCGAATTATATGCTGTCTTGGAAAGGGGGGGAGGAAAGGAAGGGGGAGAAAATTTGGAACTCAAAAACTTATGGAACTGAATGTTGTAAATTAAAAATAAGTAGATTTGAAAGAAAAAAAAGATTTAAAAGTCCTTTCCTCTTTTTTTTAGTCCTTTTTAAAAATTTAAGTATATGAGCCTCTTCCCCAACTTTACTAAGCACCTTATAGTGAACATAATCTAATCTCTTTTGTAATTCCCAATATGATTCCCAATATTGTGTGTTGTGATTGTTCAGATGTGTCTATGACCCCATTTGGGATTTTTTTTTTTGCTTTTTGGAGGTAAGAGGGTAGGGCATTTGGGGTTAAGTGACTTGCCCAAGGTCACATGGTTAATAAGTGTTAAGTGTCTGAGATTGAATTTGAACACAGGTCCTCCTGACTCCAGGGCTGGTGCTCTATTTACTGCACCACCTAGGTGCCCCCCCCCCCAATTTGGGATTTTCTTGGCAAAGATACACAGTAAGTATCTGAGGCCAAATTTGAGTCTTCTTGACTCTAGACCCAGCACTTTATGCACTATAGGGCCATTTAGTGCCTCCCCAAAATGACTCGCTCCCACCTCAACTCCCCTTCTTGGAATTGCTGGTTTCCTTAAAGACCCATGTTCTGCATGAAGCCTTTCCTGTGTCTCCCCCACCTACTAGTGTCCAACCTCCTACGAGGAAGGTTAGATTCATTTTTTATAATTTACAGATATAGAAACAGCATTGGGACATGAACAGAGAGTTGGCCTGAGAACCAGGAAGATCTGTATTCAAGTCCTGCTTCTTATACACACTGGCTGTGTGACCCTGGACTAGTCACTTAATTGTTCAGTTATCTAAACAACTTTATAACACAGAAGTTCTTAACCTAGGGGTACACTGACCCATGAACTTGGCTGCAAATACAGCTTTGTTTTTAATTCACTTCTAACTGAAGTTTAGCATTTTCCTTCCATTACAAACATAGGCAATAAACCCTGGTGGTATTAGAAGGAGCTAGAAAATAGATGTCACCAATAGAAAACACAGATGTTTGCATCATATTAAAGTTGTTTTATATAACTTAAAATATCATTTACACTCACCACCTACATTGACACAGACTACTCATAAACAATTAATATTTCTCCAATTATTTAGATCTATTTTTATTTGTGTAAATAATGTTTTTAATTGTATGGTGTGTTCCTCAGATATCTACTAGTTGTGTGATCCTAGGCAAGTCACTTAACCTCTGTCACAATTTCTTTATATGTAAAAAGAGGCTAATAATAGTCTGTACCTCCCAGAGTTAATAAAAGAATTAGGGGCGGGCTAGGTGGCACAGTGAGTAAAGCACCAGTCCTGGAGTCAGGAGGACCTGAATTTGGTTCTGGCCTCAGACACTTAACACCCACACAAGAAAACTAGGTGTGTAACTTTGGGCAAGTTACTTAACCCCAATTGTCCTCCAAAAGGCAAAATAAATAAATAAATAAATAAATAAAAGGATTAAATGAGATAATAGTTGTAAAATGCTTTGCAAACCTTAAAGCACTATGTAAATCCTAATCTCTTTTTCTCCCAAGTATTTTATGCTATCTGTAGCTCTTTTAAATGGAATTTCCCTTTTCTAATCCTTCCTCTTGCATTTTGTTGGTAATATACAGAAGTGCTGAATCTTATCTGGACCACTGCAATAATTTCCTAGGTGCTTTTCCTACCTCTATTCCTTCCTTGCCTTAAGCTATCTTTTATACCACTGCGAAGTATTCTTCCTAATGCACAGGTCTGATTATTACTCAAAAGACTTCAAGAATTTTGTGTTGTTTCTTGAATAAAAGGCAAACTCTTTACTATGACATTCTAGGACTTACAAATAAGGCTCCACCCAGACTTCTCAGCCATATTTCATGGTGGCCTATACTACCTTTGCACCTAGCAAACTCCAATCTAACTCTACTAGTCACTATTTTCCAAATTTGCCTGTTGGTGTCATGATGAAGGACATATGGAAAGGCAGAATAGAGAAGATTTGATTCAGGAGAGGAAAAAGTAAGAGAGTGGGGAAAATTGATGATTCTGTGGTGAACTACACCCATAGAACAAATACCCATAGGAAAGATGATAAGAAGAGATTGAGCATTCAGATTTTGTCTCATACGGAAAATCTAAATCATGGTGTGAGATAAAGAATTAGTATTATAGGGAGTCGTACTTCTACAAATATTGTCATGTAGGGAGTTTGCTGGGGAATTCAGTGTGGGCAGAGAAGCACACCCTGATGGTCTGGGCCTCCTAGCTCAAGGACATTAGAGAGAGTGAAATGGGCAGCATGGCTTGAACTCAAGGGTTCATGGGCTGGTTACTAAGATGTAACTACTGCCCATGCCCAATAACCTTCATGCATATTAACTTAAATGCCCATGCATAGATTATACCTCCATTTTTGGAACATGGGGCCATGTTCAGGAGGAGGGAAATGTTAAGGAGTAATGTGTAGTGGTTGGGCTAGAAAGATTGTAACCTGAAAGATCTGGGACCAATCCCAGTTCTGAAGGGAGGGACCAGGAGGTACTAACCCCATGAAAAGCTCAGTTTGACTTCTGTATGGTATATGTGTGTTCCCTACAGGATACCACCCACCTGTTTCTTGCAAGAATCATAACAAATGCTACCTTTGCTCACTTTCTCACAATGGGATGCTTTGATAGATCCTCCTTTCCTTCCTTCCTTCCTTCCTTCCTTCCTTCCTTCCTTCCTTCCTTCCTTCCTCCCTTGCTTCCTCCCTTGCTTCTTTCCTCCCTCCCTCCCTTCCTTCCTCCATCCCTCCCTTCCTTCTTCCCTTGCTTCCTTCCTTCCTTCCTTCCTACTTCCCTTGTTTCCTTCCTTGCTCCCTTGCTTCCTTCCTTCCTTCCTTCCTTCCCTCCTCTTTCTGGGAAAGTGTCACCTGATATTTAGCCCCATGCAGGGCTTAGTGGCCTAATAATTGGCAAACTGTAGGGACTGAGTAGGATGAAGCAGTACTCTTTTCAGGGGAACTACCAGCCCTTTCATCTTATAGATGATAAAACATTAGCCCTTCTCCTTAATTTTCTGTACTATATAACTATATAGTATATTCTCCTTTAATGTGCATGTATGTATGTGCTAATGAAGGGTACCACAGTGTGCAGAGTGCCAGACTCAGGGAGACTCATCTTCCTGAGTTCAAATCTGGCCTCATACTTGCTAGTTGTGTGACCCTGGGCAAGTCACTTAACCTTGTTTGCCTCAGTTCCTTATGTGTAAAATGAGCTGGAGAAGGAAATGACAAAACACTTCAGGATCTTTGCCAAGAAAACTCCAAATGTGTTCCAAAGAATAGGAAACAACTGAACAACAACATTAGTAACCTTTACGTGTATAACCTTAAAAATTTTCAAAACACTATGATTAGCAGAGAAGGATAACAGATCCTAGAGGTAGAAAGGACCTTATTCAATAATAATAGCTAGGATTTATATAGTACTTTAAAGTTTACAAAGCATTTTACAACTATTATCTCATTTAATCTTTATATTAACTCTGGGAGGTACATACTATTATCCTCTTTTTACATATAAAGAAATTGAGATAGAGAATAAGTGACTTGCCTAGGATCATACAACTAATACGTATCTAAGGCAAGATTTGAACTCCTATCTTTCTTAATCTAAGCCTAACATTCTATTGACTGCACCACTTAGCTTTCTGAGGCTTGGAAAGGTTCAGTGACTTGTATAAGGAATGTGTCAGTAAGGGGAAGAACCAGGGCTTGGACCCTGATCTAGACTCTAGGTCTGATGTCCTTTCCACTTTTACCAACCTATCTCTACACCTTACTTTGAAGGCTTTAAACTTTTTTCAGAGGAAATGTCTCATATTTTTGTTTTGTTTTCTTTTATACCCCTGAAGTCTAACACAATTATTGTAACTAGTCCACAAGCACCTGTTGATTAATTCCTTAGTTTGGAAATGCCATGTACTTAAGTCACTGTGGACAGACAAATATCTCTAGATAAAAGAGATTCTGTAACCTTCCATCCCCTGCTAAGCAACCTCCATTGTAAAGAGGTCCTCTATACTTGCCTGTTTTCTCTACATATGATCCTAGAGAAAGTCTTGAAACTGGGCCAATTAATTCCACACAAATTCATACTATCTAATCTCATCTAGAACCTTAGCATTCTTTGGCAGTCTCTTTAGACCTTCCTAGAATTTACTATCATGGCCAATCCATATCTTTTCTACCTTCTAAATATGCATCCCTACCTTTAACCTCCCTAACTTAAGAAAATGATCCTGTCTTATACTTTACTGAGATAAAAGCCATAAGGTATGAGACCTCTCAAATTTTCCTCTGCCCTAAATTTCTTTTTATCTTCAGTCATTCTTTCCAATGCTTCCTGTTTTAGAATAAGAAGTTCTCTTTTCTTTTCAAACTAATCATTCCATTTGTATCCTGAAGTTCTTTCCTTCCCCATTATTTCAGGACCCCACCCTACCAATTATTCATTTTCCATCACTGGCTACTCACATTCTCTCTACAAATATGCCCACCTTTCACCAGGCCTTAAAAAGAAAAAGTCTGTCCTTGACTTTGTTATCTCTTCAACTTACTACCCTGCCTTCATCAGTTTCTTTTTTTAAAATGGTATTTAATTTTTTCCCAATTATATGTAATGACAATTTTTAGCATTCATTTTTTATAAGATTTTGAGTTCTAAATTTTTCTCCATCTCTCCTTCCCCTCCTCTCTTCCTAAAATGGTAAGCAATTTGACATAGGTTATATATGTGCAATTATGTAAAACATATTTCCATATTAGTCACAGTTGTGAAAGAAGAAACAGACCCACAGAAAAAAGCCATAAAAAATAAAATAAGTGAAAAAAGTATGCTTTGATCTGCATTCAGACTCCATCAGTTCTTTCTCTGGATGGGGATAGCATTTTCCATCATGAGTCCTTTGGAATTGTCTTAGATCATTGCTTTGCTGAGAAGAACTAAGTCATTCAAAGTTCATCATCACAAAATGTTGCTGGTACTGTGTCTAACTTCATCTAGTTTGTTGAAAGAATATTTTTCACTCACTCTCTCTTCCTTTTAACTACCAATTCATTCCCCTTTTAAAAAATTTATTTTATTTTTAACTTATGGAATAAAGCAAGCATTCCCATAACATAGTATAATAAAAAAGATTGTGATGAAACTGCAAAACTATTACATACAACTTGCTATTCTTTTTAAATGTATAATAAAGTTACAATGCAAATTTATTTTTAAATTTTTTTCCCTTTTTTCTTCCCTCCCCCTACACACACACACACACACACAATCATTCTATACATAATTCTATGTATCAGTTCTTTCCCTGGATGCAGATAGTGTTTTTCTTCATATGTCCTTTATAGTTAATTCATTTCACTTGCAATCTGTCTTCGACTCTCTACTGTGATGATATAATCAAAGGTCATGAATGCTCACTAAATCCAAAGACCTTTTCTATGTCCTTATCCTCCTGGACTTTTCTGTACCATTTATCACTGCTGACTCCCCACTCCCTGTAATACTCTTGTCTCTCTCTAATTCAGTGATATCACATTCTCATGGTTCTTCAGTTCAATTAGTGATCATTTATTTATTATGTGCCAGGCGCTATGTGAGGTACTGGAGATACTGGGCTGAGCTTAATTTAAGCAAGTTCTTTTCAATAATGGAACAAAATGAGGTACTTGTAGATCAGTTCAACAGTTAACAAAAGGAGATATGCTTAGCCATATTAGGAAAAGCATATTCAACAAATACAGGCAGTGAGAATCCCTAGAGATTATTCAGCTGAGCAAAGCCTTACTATCCATGCCTTACTAGCTACAAATCTGAAAGTGCCTCTAGCTCCTCATGACTGTGGTGAAGTACTCAGAAAATGAGAAAATTATGGCAACAGTCTAAGGCCTCAGTCTCCTGAGTCAACCAAATCTCATGAAATTTCTTAATACCTTTTAAGGAAAAACTAGCCTAACTTGCATGGGGAGAGGGCTTAGTAGATTGCTCCTATAACATTTTCCAAAATGGTTGTACTAATTCACAGTTCCACTAACAATGCACTAATGTGCCTATCTTCCCACAACCCTTCCAGCATTGATTATTCCATCTTTTGTCATCTTTTCCAACTGGTTGGGTGTGCAGTAAAGCCTCAGGGTTGCTTTGATTTGCATTTCTCTTATTATTAGTGATTGGGAGCATTCTTGTCATAAACATTTGATGGCTCTTCATTGCCTGATAAATAAAGTACAAACTCCCTCACCCATCATTTAGAGTCCTCCACTTACATCCAACTTACCTCTCTAGTCTTATCTCCCATTGTTTCTTTTTAGATACTTTATAACACAGTAAAATCAGAATTGTTACTGTTCCCTGAAGACATCTTATGATCTCCTCCCTTTCAGTCTTTGATCCTCATTTACTCTGCCTGTGATGTCCCTCTACAGCAGCTTTGCATGTAATCATGAAAATGTCATAAACCCAAACATCTCTGTAATAATTCACCTTCTCCATAATGGGTTCACAGACAGTAAAGCAAGTTAAAAAGCTGTCTTAAGTCTATTCCAGGACTTTTGGGACTTAGAGAGGTCTTTCATCATACTGGTCAATAATACATAAAGCAATAGGCTTTATAACACTTTTAACTCATACAAGAGAAAAAAGCCTAAAATGGATTCATAAAGGTAGAACCAACAAGAAAAGGAGATGCCTCCAGCAGCCTTCAGCAACAATCTTATGGTGAGGTTGTCTTCAAACCTGGAACAACCAAATTTGCCAGTTTTCTGTCATCTTTTCTTATTGATGCCTGAGACAACTAGTTTCCCAGTTCCTCCCAAAGAGGGCAATTCGGTGATGCAGGCTAAGATGATAAACTTCCTAGGAAAGTGGGCAGGTTCTTGCTCCAGCATATCTGATTGGTTTCTTATCTCTGATGTTCCAGGCAGGGAAGAATGCTAAGGAGTGACCAAAAACACCCTGACTGTATAGGCACAGGACATGAAAGTTTCCAATGTAAACTATGGGCATTTTTAGAGTAGGACAGGAGGAAGACAGGCCCCAAAGCAGAGGTAGCCTGCCACAAGTATTTAGAGAGGCCTCCAAAACAGAGAGGGTCTTTTTTTTTTTCTTGACTATCACAAAAAGAACATCCACATTATTTTCTGTTCCAAGAGCGTAAAATCATCAACCAATCTGGGCTACCTAAAAAGTAACCCAACTAGCTGGTGATTGCCAGTCAAGTCCTTTTTCTCCTGACCTCATTTTCAGTGAGCATAAAGCCAGCTCCTCCCCACTAGTTGTAGCATCATCCACCTTACATGAGAAGGTCAGCTGGACTTGCTTCCTACCACTCTTAGGAATATAGTGATCAATAATTAGCCCAATTAAGTAGATTCAGCAATATCAGACCTTAAACTATATTATAAGGCAAGAACATTAAAGTATAAAAAGGATAATTTTGACTATTTTAAACTAAAATTTTCTTGTATAAATAAAACCTATGTAGCCAAGAACAGAAGGAAGGCAGAAAATTAGGGGAGAAAACTTTCATAGACAATCTCTCAGACTGGATGCTGGAATATTGCTGTGGTGAAGAAAATTATGAGCTAGTTGATTTAGAAAAACACAGAAAGGCTTGGACTTATGAAGGAAGAAGCTATCCACTTTCAGAGAAACAGATGAGAGAAGGAAATAAGCATTGTACCATCTTACATATGTGTGTATGAGTGTATATGTGTCTATATGTGTATGCTTATAGATTTCCATATATATCCACACTTAATTATATCATTCTTGGGCAAGGGGTATAAAGTAAAAAGTGTACAAGTGGAGAAAAAAAGAAAACCAACAAGGAAGCAAAGAAAAACTGGGCAGCTTTGAAAACAATTAGTGTTTATTATATAAGTTTTCTTGAAATGAAAATTTATTGTTTTATGTTGAATTCTCTCTTATGGTCTGCTGTGTACATGGCAGCATTTTTTTCTTTTCTCATTTTGTATTTAAGTTTAAAATAAAAAAAAAATTTTAAATTAGTCTGATTGTAATAAGGTCCTTACGACAAAGGACCTTCTCTCATTTTCTTCACAGCACAATACTGGACATATAGTGTGTGCTTGATAACAATGGCAATAAAATAATATTGTGATGATAATAATGAGCTTTTAAAAATGAGATTCAAGAATGATGGTTCTCAAAATAGACATACTACATGTATTTTACTTATGTTTATAGCATATATGACAAAAATAAAGCTATTACTTCATAGAATGATTCTTTCCAAAATTTTCACTATGTATATTTTTTTGTAAATAGTACTTAATTTTTTTTCCAATTACACATAAAGATGGCTTTCAACATTCATTTTTTATGCGATTGAGTTCCCAATTTTTCTCCCTCCTTCCTTTCCCTTCTCTCTCCCCAAGATGGCAAGCAATCTGATATAGGTTATACATACTATATACATTTTTGAAAGCAAACATTATATATGTATAGTGGCAGTGAATTATATTGGTCTGAAAATACTGCGGGACTTGTTTTTAATCAAAATTAAAATTCTTCTACTGTAGATCAGTTCAATTCCTTTCTGCTCCTGGGCATATAGATCCCAGAGAATTTGCCTGACTGGTTTGCTGTCCAACCTTGTGGGCTATTAATGCAGGCTAATTTTCCCAGTGATTATGTCCACCTTTTGATTAGATCAATTATACTGCAACAAAAGAATGAAGTGTCCTACAAAATTATGCTATTGTTTAATTTATGTGAATTTAAATCAGAATACCTAAAGCCTTCTTTGATTCGCAAAATCACTTGTGAAAGCACCACCTGAACAATAGGTCAGCCCACAAGCTTTTGATGTTAATGCAGCTTGAAAAACAACTAGTTTATTAATTTTCTTGCACAAAATCATTTTTTTAAAACACACCTATATATACAGACATGCTTATAGTGGAGTGGTTTACTGCTTGCTGACATAGGATGTTTAATTCACAAGCTAAGTACTATAAGGATTTGGTTATTATTTTATGACTGCATAAAATACATTTTAGCTACATGTGCTAGATCCTGCCATCTCAACCCTAGCAAACAAGAGTGTAATTTAGTACTTTGCCTGATGATGAACTCTGTTCAGAAGCTCAGAAAATGCTTATGATGGTTAGGCAAGGGGTAGAGGATTTCAGCCTGAAATTTAAGCCTTCATTCACAGCATGGACAACCCTCCAGTCGTGTAAAACGGAGGAAAGTGCACAGAAGATGGGCCCATTGAGGGGAAATTGGTATCGCATGCATGGGTTTCATGAAATAAATGGAATTGGAATATTTAAGCTGCATTTAAATTTTTTTAAAAGCCTGAATTAATTCCCCAGGAGCCACAGACCATGGGGTAGCCTTATTTACCCTGGCAGTGATTTTTACAGGTAAATCTGCAGATCAGAACATGGAAGTGGTATAATGACCACAAATCCATCTAGATGAAACAATGAGCTAATTATATATAATGATTCAGTGGCTATATTTTCAACACTTTCCGGGATCAATTTCATCTCAAGGTGTACTGCATACCCACCCCATCCTCTGATCTAAAGCAGTGACCTTTTTGATTCAAATGCAAAATGCTATTGCAGATGAAATTCACTGGGACAAAATGTTCAATAGAAAGATTACATTTCCAGTGGGGCAGAAAGATATTTGCCAGCATCTCATTAAGGCTTTGATACAAAAAGTCCTGGATTTCAATCAGCATCAAGATAGAATGGCAATAATCCAGCAGTCAGAGTGTAGCTGAGGCTTTGTTTCCTTTAGCAGTTCGCATTTTCCCCCAACTAAAATAAAATCTTGAAATATTTCCAAGAGAATAGATATGGAAAGAAATAACCCTGTAGTCATTTTAATGTCAGGCACACAGTACATTTAGCGAAGCTTCTGCTGCCTGATAACTTTGCATCGCCAAGAGGAGAAGGAAGGTGACATCATTTACATTTAGCCCAACACAAATGAAAAGGGCTGAATTTTCTGCTGCCGTAAATGTAGCATCAATTCTTCCACCTTAGCAGCCCCACCTCCTATCATTAACATAGCCCATCCACTTTACTGCCCGCATTTTATCCTTTTCCCCTAGAAGTAATTTGCTGACTTAATGGAAACAGATGAAATCTGCTTTAAGGGATTTTATGAGTTTAAGCAAAAGGCCCCTCTGAACATTTCCCTCCAGAAAGAGGTTATACTTTGGCCATGAGACTTTTGTAATAGTTCAGTAATCAAAAAGATTTCCCTCCGACTAAGTATTACTCACTAATTTACCTGGTTTCTTTAGTCACAAAAGGCTCTAAACTCTGCCTCCTGGATTCCATTTTAAAGAAAGTGCTGGAAAGGTTTCCATTTATCAAGAAATCCCAGAGTCCACATTCTAAGCTTTTAACCCCATTTCCATCCATGTAAAGGTAATATATCCTTACGAAGTGATTTCTACCTAAGATGTGAGAGGGTTTCCATGGAGTTTGGTAGGGGTGGGAGGGGAGAAAGGATTGGGGGATTGGTAATGTTAAGGGGAGCAAACTGCTGAACTCAGAAACCTTGTTTTCCTTGTATAATAAGAAGCAGAAGAATTTGGAAATTTTATAACAAAGTCTCCTGTCCAACTTTTGGTCAAATTTTTCAAGGCCAAGAAAGCTTGTTAGACCCAACTAGCCGACTTGCTATACTCCACAACCTATATTTCATTTCTCTTTTCTTTGCCTTTGCAAGGATCATTTCCCATACCTAGAATACACCACTCTTCACCAACAGGCTTAGAATCCATCAAGGTTCAGTTCTACAAGAGGTTTTTGTGCTATCTTTCGGCTATTAGTTCTCAAGCCTCTCCTGAAAGTGCTCAGTATATATTTTGCATTTACTTATCTGTGTACAGGTGATATCTCCCTAGCCCCTAATGGGTGGGGGTCTCCTTGAGGTCAAAAGCTGTTTCTTTTCTTGTCCTCTTAGTCCTAGGAGCTCCAGCATCTGATACAATGCTTTGCATAGAAAATACTTAATAAATGCGAATTGATTTGAAAAAATCAAAATCCAACCTTTATTTTATCACAAAATTCAAATTGTATTCTTGTCAGGGGGCATAGCCAGGCCATGTCTAAAAAGGAAAAGGTAACGTAAAATGGGGGTAAAGAAACAACTTTGCATGTTTATAAGTTATAAAGTTATGTTATAAAGTCAAGGTCTTTGGAGTTATTTATACAAAGGACAAAGGGAAGGAAGGCAGCTAGGTGACAGATGGTGCAGGGGATAGAGCCCTGACCCTGGAGTCTGGAGGACCTGTATTCAAATTCAGGTTTGGACACTTGCTAGCCATTTGACCCTGTGCAAGTCACTTAACTCTGATTGCAAGGGGGGGGGGAGGGGAGTTCACAGATGTGGTAGTAGTATCTTATATACCAAGACATACTTACAGAATCTTTTGCTATCTACAGGGAAGAGTCTAAGGAACCAAAATTTGTATGCAGAGGCTGTATTCAGTGGTCTACAAATTTGATAACTTAATTTCTCATAAATGTAAAAGTGGAATGGATCTCCAAGACCATCTAAGCCAACTACTTCACTTCATAGACAAAGAAACTGAGGCCTAGGGAGGTTAAGTGACTTTCCCAGGATCACACAACTAATGTATTTCAGAAGTGAGACTTAAACCAGAATCTTCCTGGCTCTGACTCCAGTACTCTATCCATTTTCCTTTTGTGCATGACCTTGGTCTGTTGATAAGAATGTGGATTTGGGATTAAAGTCTAGTGGGAAAGGGCAGCCTATAAGTGGTACTGAGAATGTGGGCAAGTAGAGTAAAGAATATTGATCTGGGCAAGCCTAAGGTAAGGAGACTTGTGGGCTCTTCAAAGAAACCACAAGTTCTGGATATAACAGGGAGGAAGAGCAGGGCCATGCCAGGAAATGCTTTTACGCCTACTTTTCTACTACCACAATCTTTCCTGTGTAGCCTAACTCATCTCCAAGGGGATCAGACCCCACCTCCAAGTTTTTGCCCTGTATTAGTCTAAGGCTGACTGTTTATTCCCTGGTTTGCTTTAGAAAACTATGAAAAACAGGGGCTTTCCTCCTTTGGTTTTCACGTTCAATCACAGGTCAGTTTTACAATATGTGAATAATCATGTTGTTTCCAACTCTACCTTCATTTCCAAGGATAAAATATAATATTTTATTCACACATATGTATGTATGTACATTGATTCTCCAATTACTAAGATCTTGGTATCTGATTCATCTTAACAGCCCAGGATTCTGCTCAGCAATTCTCTAAATAACTTTTGTTCCCACATCTTTTCTGATGAGATTGTTGTAATATAAGACCTCTTTCCTCTAATATCTTTAAGTACTTGGTACTTCTCTTAGGTACTTGTCACATTATAACCTTCATTATAGTTCTTTATGGATATATATCATCTTTCCTATCAGAATATAAATTTCTGGAGATCAGGCTCTATTTTATCTATCACTGCATTTCCCATAGCACCTACTACAGAACTTTATACATAGCAGGTACCTAATAAACATTTACTGAGTAAGTAAATGAATGGATGAATACATAATCTAAATCTAAAGTAACTATGCCTTCACAATGGACAGATATGACCATAAGTCATAGTAATCCTGAGTTTGGAAAAGTTGATAGTGTGGGGGGGGGTGGAAAAAAGATTAACTTAATTAAATTTAATTGAAAACACCTTTTCCCCTACATATTTCTCTTTAAAAATTATGAACTCTAGAAAAGACAGAAGGAAATGGAACAAAATATTTATCACATTTATGGAGTATAGATGAAATTCTTTCAATTCTGGGATCCAGATGTGGGATCAATAAATTTAAATACCCCAAAATTTAAATTCTCAAAGGATTCAATCTGAGGGGCTGCCAGGTGGCTCAGCGAGTAAAAGCACTGGCTCCAGTGTTGGGATGACCTGGAATCAAATCTGGGCTCAGATACTTAGCACCATACCCAGAAATAACTGGCCGTGTAATCTTGAGCAAGTTACTTAACCCAGATTGCTTTAAAAATAAAAAAAAAGGATTCAATCTGAATGTTCCCTCCAATGACACTAATATTCCCTGTCCATGTTTTCCATAAATTTCCATTCTTCTATAAGCTGTAATCTGGACTCCCTCCATGCTGCCCCAGGTCTTCATCCTGAAGCCTCACTCAAGCCCTTGGAATGCTCAAATTGGAAGTACCTCCCATTGGCAGGTAGGTGGCAGTGGATAGAGTGTGGTGTCTGGAGTCCTTAAACCCGAGTTCAAATGTAACCTCAGAAGCTAATTAGCTATGTGTCCTGGGCAAATCACTTAACTTCTGTCTGCCTCAGTTTCCTCAACTGTAAAATTGAGATATAATAACACCTACCACTCAAGGAAGCTGTGAGGATAAATCAAGATAATATTTGTAAAAAGTCGTTAGCATAGCATTAGGTACTGAATATATGCTTGTTTTCCTTTCCTTCCTTCCTTCCCTCAACCCCTCTAACCTCTCCCTCCTAATGGATGACTCCTCCAAGAACCTCTATTTAAGTTGGATACCCGGGCCAGCCATGTCTCCTTTCTAATCAAGCTGCATTCCGGACTTCCTCTACCATGCCCCAACTTTTTTTTCTTGATTTCTTTTTTAGCATTTTATTTTTCCCCAATTACATGTAAAAATTTTTAACATCCATTTTTAGATTTTAAGTTCCAAATTCTCTCTGTCCCTGCTCTCCCCACCCTGAAAGCAATTTGATGTAGGTTATACATGTGTAATTATGCCAAACATCTTCATATTAGTCATGTTGTAAAAGAAAACATAGAGCAAAACAAACAAGAAAAATAAAGTAAAAACAGTATGCTTCAATCTGTATTTGAACTCCATCAGTTCTTTCTCTGGGGATGGATAGCATTTTTTATCATAAGTCCTTCAGAGTTGTCTTGGATCACTGTGTTGCTGAGAATAACTAAGTTATTCACAGTTAATTATTTTACAATATTGCTGTTGTTGATGTTTCATGGTGTATTGTGGTGGCACCATCTCAAAGAATTCAGAGTCAGACCACCTCTAAGCCAAGTATAGGCATTCACTGAGAATTGACACCCCTCAGAAGTAGGCTAGATTCCAAAAGGAACCAGCAACTTCAGAAAAAGCAAGATGTATTTTTATAGGGTAAAGATGCAATTCCATAACAGAAATTATGAATATTAAAAAGGCAGGAGGGATTTTTAAAGGGATTAGGTAATAGGGGAGGGGTCCCTTCTATAGTTCAGTGGTCAAACATCTTGGTCATGCTGCTTTCTGATAGGCTAGGTTTTGTGTCCCTGTCTTGGGCTAAATGGATGATGTGACTGTGATTAAGTACAAGGACAAATATGTGAATTGGATCTAGGGGCAGCAACTACATAGGGGCAGGGGCTATCCTGAATCTGGGGGCCTGTGGTATGGTTAAATCTAGATTGTGCCATTAAATCAGGACATGTCTGTTGGTCAGTGGGGCCCATAAGGAAGTTGGAATATTGGGACCTCGGGCAGCTTTATTAGGATTCCATCAGTGTTAGTATGTAATGTTTTCCTGTTTCTACTCATTTCATTTTGCATCAGCTCATTTAATCTAGGTTTTTCTGAGAGCATTTTCTTATAGCATAATAGTATTCCATCACAATCATATATCACAACTTGTCTAGTCATCACCCAATTGATGGACATCCCCTTAACTTCAAATTCTTTGCCCCCAGAAGAGAGGTACTATAAATATTTTTTTACATATAGGTCATTTTCCTTTTTTTATATGGCTTTTTTGGGCTAGAAACCTAGAAGTGGTATTGCTGGGGTCAAAGGGTATGCACAGTTTCATAGCCTTTTTCATGCCCCACCTTTTAATCCTGAAGACTTGTTCCAGACCTGGAATTCTCTCCCCTCCCTTGTATTGAATGGCTCCTTCTTGAGCCTCCATTTAAGGAAGATGCCTAGAACAGCCTTCCTCATTCCTCTCCAAGCTGCACTGGGACTTTTTCTACCATGTGCTTAGCACAGTCCTTGGCCCATAGTAAATGCTTAATAAATGTTAGTTGATCACTGAGTTAACTGAGTTTGCTACTAAAGATCCACTCAATGTGCTAAGGGTTTTCCTCAGTTTCACTTGGCTTCCCTACAACACCCAGTGTAATACTCAGGCTGTCCATGTGTTATCCCTCCTCAACAAGTAAACCACCTTATCTTCTTTTTCTTTTTTTTTTTTTAAGCAATTGGGGTTAAGTAACTTGCACAAGGTTACACGGCCAGTTATTTCAGGGTGTGGTGCTAAGTATCAGAGCCCGGATTCAATCCCCAGGTCATCCCAACTCTGGGGCTGGTGCTCTTACTCGCTGTGCCACCTGGCCTCCCCCTTATCTTTTTTTTCAATCAACCAGTAAAGAATTATTAAGCACCTACCACCATGCCATACGCTGTGCTAGGCATTTTCCTGTGACATTGTTTACTCTGATTCTTCTTCAATCATTACTTGTTTTTATGTGTGTATATATACACATATGTATTGCAGTGTATTCACATCCACCATACACCTCCCACTTGGCTGCTACATGATGCTCATTTTTACTTTCCTCAGAAATTATCAGGTTCACAACCATATAACAATGCTGGCAGAATATTGGTATTGAAAAGATAGGCCTTTGTTTCTGGGAGAAGTTTTATGGCATTAAAGGAGTTTTCTAATTTCCTGAAGGCAATCAGACCATTCTATTCCTTTTTAATTCTGGAGATAACTCATTATTATTGTTTGTCCCAATAAAACTACTAACAAACAAGCCATGTAGGTTGTCTTTCAACAGCAGGGTAAAATGTGGGCAGTAGCTGGTCTTTATTCACTTAGCTTTTTCCATATGGATCATTAGGACAAACTATTTTGAGTGGTTACAAATCTATTCTGGGAGAACATGCAAATGTTCCAGGACTATAATAAAATTATGTGTATGTATGTATGGTTGTAAATATACGTATATAACTATATGCATATATATAAATGATGTATTTCAAAGAAAAATAACATTGGGGAAATATAACAAATATAAGTAAAATCTTGACATTTAAACATAAAAGGAACCATTAAAAATTTACAATAGTAATCCCTAGTCTACAATAGATAAATGACCAATACATAAAGGAATCATTTTCATTTTTTGCTAAAAGAATTTTTTTTTTGTCTTTTGGAGGGCAATTGGGGTTAAGTAACTTGCCCAAGGTTACACAGCTAGTTCTTTTTTGTGTGTGGGTGTTAAGTGTCTGAGGCTGAAACCAAATTCGAGTCCTCCTGACTCCAGGACTGGTGCTTTACTCACTGCACCACCTAAACGCCCCAAAAAGAATCATTTTCAAAAGGAAAAACACAATTTTAATAACCATTTGGAAAAATGCTCAGCCTTACTGATAATCAAAGATGTGCAAATAAAAACAACTTTGAGATACTATCTTATGTGTTAGTGTAATGGGAATGTAAATTTTTAAGATCTTCCCTGCCCCTAGGCTAACATGCACCTGGAGCCTGGGGTGGGAGGCTTGTTTTTTGGTAGACTTTTTGATTGGCCAGTGCGTCAATAAGGTTGTTACATTCTCTGAGCCAGGAGAAGGCTATATAGGTAAGCCCTGATGTGTAGTTTTGTTTTGGGGCTCACTTTGAGAAGTGTTCTGTGATTTGATCTGGATTCTGGGAAGCCGTTGTTGAGAGCCCCGCCTCGGCTTTGAAAAACCCAGATGTTGAAACCCAGATGTTGATTTGATATGGATGTAATGGTTGGACAATTTGGAAACTGTCTACTTGATCTGTTTCTCTGTCTTGATAATTCTGTCTGTATATTCTGAAGTTGGGGGTGCTGACCTTTTTCCCCTGAACTAGGTAAACAATACATGTTTGACTGATTAAAGTAAGCTTGTTAACCCATTTTGAGTTGCTTTCCTTTATCAAAGCAGATCCAAGAACCTGTGGTGGCAGCGACCCTGGGGACACTGGGGTGCTTGCTGCTACAGTTAGTTTGATGAACATCTAGCTATATCAATAGCTATTTGATGAATATCAACCTAGAAAAAAACAATAATACTCAGTGATGGTGAGGTTGTGGCAAAACAGATATACTTACTCATTACTGATAGAATTGTAACCTCTCAGGTTTGTTTTTTTTCTGGAAAGCAATATGATAATTTTCAGCAGAAGTAATAAAAATAATGATACCTCTTGGCTCAATAGTTCTTTTGTTAGGAATATACCTTAGCAATGTAAAAAAAAAAAGAGATATTTGTTCAAAGATTTTCACAGAAATGCTATGTGTAATTGCAAAAAGCTAGAAACAACATAAAGTTGTTTATAGAGATATGGCTAAATAGAGAAATGTCTAAATAAAATATAATACCTTAATGCACTAGAAAAGCAATTATGCAAAAAGAAATTTTTTTAACTGAAAAGACATTTTCAAAATAATGCAAAGTGAAAAAAGTAGAATAAGACAAATAGAGTCTACAGTAAGTATAATCATATGAAGAAAAGTAAAAGAAAAAGAATGCATAGAAAATCCTGAAGTGGAGAGAGATATGTAAAAAGTGGTCTCAATAATTTTTGCACTGGAATAAATTAATTTAATCATAAATAGTTATTAAATACATAAAATTTTTATGCTTAATACTGTTTGTAATGAAAGTCAATTTCAAAAGATTGGATGAATGTGACAATGTTTGGAAAATTTGGAAATCTATATTTGATTGCAACTCTGGTTTCCAAAACAGATTTTGGATTTCTGGAATACAGAGCACTTAGAAACATACTTTTATGATTGTCTAACACCCTTCTATAGTTTCCCTTTAATATCCTCAATCTTTGCATTTTAGTTATGATATCAATAACATAATAATTAATACATCATTACTCATAAGAAGGGTTTAATGTTTGAATTCTTGTGGTCTAATTTTGCATATTAAAATATTTAAAAATGAAAACTTCAAAACTATAAAGTTCACTGATTTCCTTCGAATAATAATGGATCTCATTTTGGAAGCTCTGCAAAGTTCTGGGGCTTAATGTAATCTGTACAATACCATTAAAAACACTAGCACTTTGAGTTCTTAACCTGTGATCCATGGACAGATTTCAGGGAGTTTATAAATTAGGATAGGGAAAAAAATACACCTTTATTTTCATTAACCTCTAAGTGAAATTAGCATGTTCTTCAATTATTTTAAAACATTGTTCTGAGAAAGGGTCTATAGGCTTCCTCAAATTATCAAATACATCCATGACACACACACAAAAGGTTAAGGGGAACACATCTTCCATTTGGCACTTGAGTTGAATATTCTATATGACAGTGGCAGTCACTTTTGGGGAGCATACTTTTCCATGTTTTATACCTCCTCATTTGGTATTAAGATAGTACTATCTAAGTTATAGATACCTTTGCATCTACAGGGAGGGCAGCAACCTTGGAAGTAGGAGGAGAGTTGGAAAATGAGTACTGATTACATTCAACCCTTTTCAATGTCCTACTGGGGGTAAAATGTCCTTGCACTAAGACTGGCATCATGGAAGCAGAAAGGAAGTAAAAGTAGCTGACTGCTGGTTGTGACAGGATGGGGATTATATCACAAAGAGGATGAAAGCCCAATGAGCTAAGAGGGTAGACTCCTCCCCCATTGGGAAAGAGGTACATAGCAGCTTATGACAAGCAGGTGGCAGCAGAACAGCTCAACAGAGACAAGAGTATCACGGGATTGCTGATAATCAGAGAACTCTACATCAGTGGAAAAAGCAGCTGGTAAATCTTCCATGTTACCAGAGGACTTCAGTAGTGCTAAAATAAAGCAGGCATCAAGGTCTAATGCAGAAAAGGTTTCTAGAAACAATATTCCTCTAGGAGTATACATTGTCCTGGCTCTATGTATTCCTCAGTCATATATGCTCCATGGTTCTGAATATTCCCTACATGTGTGCCTTTTTCAAGCATACCTAGCTATGCATGTTGCTGGTATACACAACCCCTATGTCCCTCTCTCCCTAGTGATGTGGAGTATGGGGAAGTCTACCCCAGGGTGTACTGCAGAAATCTTTCTTGTCACTTCTTTTGCTTTGCTGTAATGTAAATGTCTTTTGCTTTGAACTAAAAGGTTCAAAGGTGGGTATGGGGCAGTACATATCTTTTAAAGAATCTTGCATAATTTTAAAATACACATGGGGGACACCTTGTTGGAAGAGAGCCTTTAAGGCAGTGTTTTGCTCTACAGAACCAAGTGCTTTTTTTTATAGTCAACAAATAATGAGCACAAGTGGGATATTGTACTCTCTGCACCTTTCAGTCAATTGTGCAGCTATAAAGATTTAGTCTACAATAAAATTTCATTTGTAAAAGCCTGCTGTTCTCTTCTCACACTTTTACCAAAGAGTCCTAGGTATGTGTGTAGATTATTCTCATAAAGATTTTGTAGGAAAAGGAAAGTAGGCATATGGGTTTAGCAGTTATCGATATTTTCTTAATCACCTTTTACAAGTAGTAATAATGTCTGTGGTTTTTTTTTTTCAAGCAAGTATCCTCCTCTTTTTCAGATAGCTTGAAAATGGATTTCTTGAATACTCTCAAAATTGTGCCACTTCCTGCTACTGTCTGCTACAATTGCTCTCCTTGGTTTTGTCCTCTTTAGTACCATATCTAAATCCTCATAGAGTACATGGAGCACTGTAATGTTAGAGTATAAATGTGGTGACTCCACTGTCATTGATAGAAGAAATAGATATACAGATCTTTTCCATTTTTTATCTGTTTGCAGTCCTTCTTCCAGTTTCATCCTTTAATATCGTCTTTTTTTTTTTTTTTTTTGCTTTTTGGAGGGCAATTGGGGTTAAGTAACTTGCCCAAGGTCACACAGCTAGTTTTTTTTTTTTGTGTGTGTTAAGTGTCTGAGGCTGGATCCGAACTCTGGTCCTCCTGACTCTAGGGCCAGTGCTCTACTCACTGCGCCACCTAGCCGCCCCTAATATCTTGTCTTAATTGGTTCTCTTAACAAGCTTTCTATAATCTTGCTTTGCTCCTCTACCTTTTCTCACAGTGGAATGAAGTAATACTCCTCAAAATCTCCCAACATCATCCTCTATTAAATTCTCTGAAAAAAAATTTATATTCCTTTTGACTGCTATGTCTCTCCATTTGACAAGGAGATTATGTTTTCTGGCTGAGGTGTTTTCTGGAACAAGTGGATAAATAACATGTATCATATGAACAGCTGGGTAAATAGTACACAGAGGTGGTTCATCAGTTCTTATATCTTGAATAGAAACTGAGATTGGACAATGAACTGGGTCCCAAATTGAATGAGAGAGAGTGCAGGCCAGATTATATTTAGGAACTTGTGCAGTGCTTCTGCACTTCTCCCTGAACCCTCTCCCTGAACCAAAGACCACTCTTCATAATATCAATATTCTTCTAATGACTCTTCATGACTTCATTTGGGGTTTTCTTGACAAGGATACTGGAGTGGTTTGCCATTTCCTTCTCCAGCACATTTGACAGATAAGAAAAATGAGGCAAAACAAAGTTAAATGACTTGCCCAGGGTTACATAGCTAGTATGTGTCTGAGGCTAGATTTTTCTGAACTTGGGAGATGAATCTTCCTTTTTTGGGGCCCAGCACTTTATCCTCTGTGCTGCCTAGCCACTCTAACACCAAACATAAGAGTTTTAATTTTATATTAGAGGAAAGAGGAAGCCATTGGGGAATGACATGGTCAAACTTGTGTTTGAGGAATATCAATTTGGCATTTGTTTGAAGGACAGATTGGAGAGGGGAAAGAATATGTACAGGATGATCAATTATTAGACTGTTGTAATAGTCTAGGCTGGCGCCTAGGTGGCAGTGTATAGAGTGCCAGATTGGAGTCAAGAAGACTCATTTTCCTGAATTCAAATCTGGCCTTGGACACTTACTAGCTAGGCAAGTCACTTAATCCTGTTTGCCTCAGTTTCCTTATCTGTCAAATGAGCTGGAGAAGAAAATGGCAAACCATTCCAGTATCCTTGCCAAGAAAACCCTAAATGAAAAATCAAACACAACTGAAACAACTGAACAACACTTTAAATTTAATTTTGAGTGTACATTATTTCCTCACAATAGAATGTTAGCTGTTTCAAATTTGTCTTTGTCCCCAGCACCTATCATAGTTCCTGGCCCATAGTAGGTACTTTAAAACACTATTTGAATGAATAAATGAATGATGCAGGGATTTCACTAAGTGATGTTATGAGTTTATGGGAACTGTAAGCCAAGTCTTTGGGAAGAGAAACAAACTTTATCAGAAAAAGTTTTCCATATACTTCTACCATAGGTTTAGATAGAAGTTCTTTCTTGTTACTACCTTAAATATACTCTATATTTAAAGCCCTTTTTAATGCAGAGTATTTGAAAGAGCCATAACAGCCCTTTAAGAGACAAGACAGATTATGATATTCCCTGGGAAGGTGCTAGGTAGGGATATAATGCACATAGCTGTATTATTGAGAGGGCCTCAAGATTGTGACTTGGTCCATCATATCAGAAGACAGGACTTTATGCAGGTGTTATAATAGATTGTTTAGGACAAGGTCCTTTCATTAACTGGGGACCAAAGGTAGGAAGGTACCAAAGACAAATTTTAGCTATTACTGGACTTAGCCTCAGTATCCCACTCCAAATCAGTCATTGTCAACTTTTTCTGCTCATCTCATCATCTTCCCCCTCCAAGTTTCTTAGTTAGTCAGGTTTTGAAGTCACTCCACTACTCCCTACACTTTTATTTCCCTCCCTTACTCTTTTCTTTAGGAATTATCATAGATGTAGAATTCACCTAATATTTGTATTAGGTGAAACAATGTTATAAGGGGCAGGTAGACCTTCTAGTTTGTTTCTCCTGAACTATTAGCCAAATAACAGCATAATGCAGCTTTACAATGTTAAGAAGATAATGCCATCTCAAAACAAAACTCACTGAGGCTATACTATGCAAGTATATTCTGAAGTCTCATCATTAAAACTTATCTTTTTGCAGACCACCTAACTGATTATTTCTGACTTTTCTCCTTAATCCATCTTCTGTAAAATTATATATATATATATATGTATACATATACATATATATATATATATAATTTAGTGTACCACAGTGAAATAAACTTTAGAAAATAGTCATAAATAATAACAAATGACAGCTTTGAGTTGGGTCACTAACGGCATGATAAGTGAGACAAAAGCATGCTGGTACCTTGGCAATCTAGAACAAAGTCTATTTGTCCCATGATACTTATGGCTTCCAGTCATAGTAAACATCTCAGTCCTTTCCTTTGAGAAAATTTAGCTCTCTATATACAGTGCTAATGGTAGCAGGTGAGGCTTCATTATCAATTCTCTAGATGGTATTCTAGAAAGTAGAACTACCTTTAGTTCTGGGAAAAGCAGAAAGATCATAATTGGTTACCAGGACCTGAGAAAATGAAGACCTTCTCCAGATAAATTCTATTTCAGATCAATTTAATTCAACTAACATTTATTAAAGCTTACCTTATCATTCTCATGGTCTAGTGGGAGAATGGCCCAATAACTTCCTTAGTACCCTAGTCAGGCTGTATCATTTGGTTCATACTTAATGATCAGGAAGCCAAACATTAGTTTCTTTTTCTTTTTTTCCATACATTAGTTTAATCTCTTTTCATGGTCTAAGTTGTCTCTGGAACCTGCAAAAAACAAAACAAAGCAAAACAAAACAATCTCACTATGTCAGTTTTATTCAAGGAGGCATGGCAAGGTAAGGTTGTTGTTGTTTAAATAATGAAAGAGATCCCAAAGAATGAAAGTCCATATTATCATTTTTAAGTGGAGAACCTGAGATGATGCCCTTCTAAAGGTCATAAAGTAGGATAGGCTCCTAATTCCTAGTTCCCTATATTTATTCCATATACTAACATTTGTTTACAAAGTATCAACTTGAAATAATATGTAGTACATTGCTTACAATTCATTCAACAAACATCTATTAAGTGTTTGCCATGTACAATTCATTATGTTAGACTCTAAGAGAGAAACAAATATAGATAATATGTAAATACTAACCCAAGGCATTTATAATGCATTAGGGAATGATAAAATGTATGCAATTAACTATGATATGAATTGGAATGGGATTAGTGCAGGAGAGAAGCACAATGTGCTGTAAGATCAGATAAGGGAGCAAGAAGTTCCAATCAGAGGAAACAGGGGGTGCTTCATGCAAAACGTGTCTTTTTTTACTAGATTTTAAATATGTACAGACTTGAATCTATAAAAGCATATACACACACATACACATATATTTTCTTTATGTCTCCTAATACTGCATTAAATTCCTCAAGATTTACTGAATTTACTTGACATATAAGAAAACAATTGTCATGCACAATGAAAGTATTCTTATTTCTGTTCCATAAACTCATAAATCAATGAAAGTATTTTTTAACATTCCCCTAGAGTGAAGGATATGAGGAAAATACTTTATTATTTATTAATGTTGTTTGAATCTATCCTTGTGTGGCTAGATATTGTTTAACTCATGATGTATAGAGGTCATACTGACCTCAGAGCATCACCAGGGGAGCCAGAGATTACCTCAAGGAATGGTTGGAACCCCAGTCAAAGCTTGTGTTTTGGGTTAAGCCAATTGCTTATGTTTTGACTTGGCCCAAATTTTATTGAATGTTTAGACTTACTTGCTGAAATACATGTCAAGCAACTTATGCACCATATCTATAAACCACCCTTTTTTGAAATTGTCTTTGTGTAGGCTATTCAACTTGTTTCCTTGTTTGAATTTGATATAAAGTGAGAGCTACAGTGTTTGGGAGGTCAAGGGGAAGCTGGTCACACCTGTTTCTGGCTCTCCCCCTGCCAAATTGACTTAACAAAATTCTTTCTAAAAAGACTTTTAGGTTTGTTTTCCACTGACAAAAACAAGGATGTCATTGAGAAAAGAAGGCCACAACCCAAAGGAGCATATGTACAAGGTTATATTTAAAGACAGAAGTTTCAGCAATACCCCCTTAAATGAAGTAGTAATAATCATAATAACAGACATTTATGTAATTCATTAAGGTGTTTTATATACATTATCTCATTTGAGATTTACTACAGCCTTGTGAAATTGGTTGGTGGTGTTGTTCAGTCATTTTTCAGCTACATCTGATTCATTGTGACCCCATTTGGATTTTCTTGGCAAAGATCCTAGAGTGGTTTGCCATTTCCTTCTCCACATCATTTTAAAGATAAAAAAAATGGAGGCAAACAGGTTTAAATGACTGGCTTCAATAGAAAGTGTCTGAGGGCAGATCCGAACTCAGAAAGACGGATCTTCCTGACTCTAAGTCTGGTACTCTATCCACTATACCACCTAGCTGCTGCCTTATACAAGTTATTAAGCTTTCTTGGAACTCAGTTTCTTCATTTGCAAAATGAGGATTTTAGTCTCTGAAGTCCCTTCTTCTCTGGAAGCTATTTGTCATCAGAAATTGTTTCATTCATTGCATTTGTAAGCCCAGAGTCTACCCAAGTGCCTGACATATATTAGGAATATAATAAATACTTATTGATTAATTACTCCTATGAAGAGGAAATTAGAGAAATTAAGTGACTTGCCCAAGGTCACATAACTAGGTCCTGTCCTCACAGTTGCCCTGTCCATATACCCAAAAGTACTTTGCATTTTTTCTATATATTTATCCATGTACATGTTCTCCCCACACCAGTAGAATGCAAGTTTCTTGAGGGCAGGAACTATTTTATTTTGGGGGTTTTATATCTCCACCTGCTAGCACAGTGCCTTGAACATGCTATGTGCTCAATAAATATTTAATGAATTAATTGAAATGACTAACTAGTGTCAGAGGTGGGATTTGGAGTGAGGTCTTTCTGATCCCAAATTCAGTACTTTTATCCCTAGGCCAGGAGATAAAACTTTTTTATGGATCAACTTTCTCAACAACCAAGTTGTTGTCATATTCACCTAGAGATTTTGAATGGCTAGGAACTAAGAGCATTCCCTTCAACCAAATTCCCTAGACCCATGCTTTTTTTAAAAACTACATAATGAATCCTCTTCTTATTCTGTATAAAACTATTAAGAACATTCTAGATTTCTCAGTTGTAATGAAAAAAATAATAAAGCCAAACTTAGTCAACCCCCAGAGCTTCCCAAATCCCTCACTTACTGAGGAGCCCAAGAGACCAGACCTAGTCTGATGAGTCAATGTTTCTAGAATTTACCTTCCTTTCCCTCAAGCCCCATGCTTACTCACACCACCCTAACCATCAGCTTTGCTGCACCTTCCTCTCTGACTCCTTTTTTCTGTGTTTACATGGATTTCAGTGCAGCCACTCTCTTCATGTCTGACAGTGGCGAGAAAAAAGACCCCATTGTGCAGATCTGGTCCAGTCTTCAGTCAGATGTCACATGACAGGGGACAAGGGAAGGCAAGAATTCATCTCTTTCTTCCAGGGTTGCCACCAGGGCAAGTGGCAGCATAGAGTTCTGCACAAGATGGCTTCGTCTACATACAAATCTCGATTAATAGCTTTTCCTGCGAACACACAGCTCACTCTGTCTCTCTGTCTCTCTCTCTCTTAACCCTCCTCCCCATCCCCACTCCCACCCCGTATTCCTTTCTCTGAGGCAGGACCACAAGAGCCCAACATGTAGCAATCTGCTAGCTTAAGTGAGGGCTCATGCCGCCCTGATAGTTTAGCAACTATTAGGACAGCTACTAAATTCATTGTCACAACTTCTTCCCACAGAGAGAAGAGAAGATGTTGGCTTCTGCACACAGACAAATAACTACTGGAGAAGATTCTTAAAGGATAATCAGCTCCTTGTAGTCATTCCTTGGGGCGTACCAATAGCTTAAATACAGTGCTATCTTCATGTACTGTGGTTTGGAGAAAGGATTACATACCTACAGA
Source organism: Petaurus breviceps papuanus (assembly GCF_028583685.1). NCBI lineage: Eukaryota > Metazoa > Chordata > Mammalia > Diprotodontia > Petauridae > Petaurus > Petaurus breviceps. The sequence goes on from NW_027187419.1 coordinate 100,465,544, forward strand.
GACTGTTCTAGCCACATCTAGATATGCTTATTATGGACAAAAGCAAAAGTGCTGCAGGATACATATTTGTAACATGAAAATAGGGGATATAGATGAGCATTCGGGGCCTTCTTTTCATAGTGGACATATGTGGATTCTTTTTAGTTGGATTTATCCAAAGTTGGTTGTGAATAGCCTTTATTCCTTTTATGAAGTGTTAATCTTGGAAAATAGAGAGGAATCCATTTAAAAGCTTGCTTTTTTTGTTACAGGTTTTATGCCTGAGAGGAAGTCAAATACAAAATTGATTTCCATCTCCAAGATCAAACTCCAGATGATGAGAGGGAATAAAATGGCCTTTCAATAAACAGACTAACTTAGGTGGGCTATAATGATTATTCTTTCCTTGCTGTTTAACTACAGACCTGAGACAGAAAGAAAGCAACAATAGCTAAAAAGCAAGTATGCAGTATTACAAACTTGTTTGCAAATTGATTTATGTATTTCAAACTGAAGACTTGCCCAGCCATACAGATACAATATTAATATGCAACAAACTATTCACTCCTGGTGTGTAAACTTCTCCTGGCACAGTTGGGTGATTTAGGGAATCATATTTACTTTTTTTTTTTTTTTTGGCAATAAAGGGTGTGTTAAACCTCTATAATGCACTTACCTTCTCAAAATGGTCCAAAACCTGAAATACTTGAGGATCACTGCTTTAGAAGAAACTTCTATGTCAGTCTTTTAAAAAATAATATTTTATTTTTCCCCAATTACATGTTAAAACAATTTTAACATTTTTAAAAAAAGTTTTGAGTTTCAAATTCTATCCCTCCCACCTTCCTTCCCCTCCCCCATCCTGGAGACAGTAAACAATCTGATACAGGTTATGTGTGCAATTATGTAAAACATTTCTGTATTTTGATTACCCCTTCCCCCAAATGGATAATGCTTTTTAGAGGTTATTGACTGCACTTTCCTTAAAGCATTTGTCCTGACACCACCACTAGCAACCATAGCTTCTTCTCCTGCCCTCATGCCCAAGTTGGCACTTCATTCTCTCCTTGCCCCACCTCTGTAAGTACTTCATAGGTGTCCTTCTTTCTTCGTTCAGCCCACACCTCCACTTGTCAAAGTGCTCTTCTCAATCCTGCCTGCACTAGCTTCATCTACAGGTGCCCTCCTTCCTCTGTCTTGTTCTACCCCTGGATTCATCTTGTTACTTCTCTTCCCCACCCTGTATCCAGCTTCATCCACCAAAGTTCATGTTCCCTTGTGGATTTCTGAATTTAAGATCCAGGCCCATGGATCAAGGAAGAAGCAAGGACCCACGAAACTGCTCATTACTGATCCAGTTGTGAGGGCCCACCCAGGAATGGCAAGTTATCTGTTGGCCTGGTTCTCTTACTTGGGCCCCACTATATTCTCTGAGGGGCTGACTACTTAGACATACTGAAAAATAATATTGCCCAAGTTTCTCTAAAAAAGGCCTTATACAGGAAACTAATTTGAATTTGTACGAATAAAAGCCATTCTCCAGTTGATAAAAGGTCCAAAGAGATGAACAGGCAGTTTTCAGTGGAAGAAATCTAAGCTATAAATAACAATATGAAAAAATGCTCCATTGATATAGGACTCTCTCCTCATTAGTGAAGATTAATGCCCCCTTCCTGCTTGAGGGCAGATCTGAGTCGGTGAGACCAGGAAAAGAGGAGACCTCAGCTATCTTTAGTCTCTTTGAGTTCTGCAGCTGCTTTGGGTGCTTCTGGCTTCCAGCTTCAAGAGAAAAGATGAATGATGCCAACTCCATTTAAGGTTGCGGAGAAGGGAGAATAAGATCCTGGGAAGAAGTCAGCATGAGAGGAGCTAGCAGTCTCCATAGCGTTCCTATCCCTGGCTTGCTACCCTAGAGACTTTGGGGAATTTTCCGTTGAGATCTGGGATTTTCTCTCTTGGTTGAGCTGAATTACCACCCTCCCAAAAGGAAAGCTCCTTACTCTGTATTGTCTAGTATATATATTTTTATGTATACTTTCTCTAATTTATGTTTTGCTATTAACTTGGATAAATGGGTTTCTTTGCTATTTGCCATGTGTATGTTCATTGCAGAAGTGGTATTTGTTGGGAAGGAAGTCAAGCCTTGGATATAGAGCTTGGAGTCTTCATTTCTCCATTAATGAATAGTAATCAGAAGTTTAGCTTGAACCTGAAAATCACATCTCTAACAATTTTTACAGAGACAGATTGATAGAATTGTTAGAATATTGATAGAATTGATATAACCCAACATTTACCCTCTCTTTAAGGAGAACGGTGTGACCGGCCTTCTGAAACCAACCTACTGCTTCTTCTTCCAGAAGAAATTAAAGTCTCCCTGGGAAAAGGGTAAAGGGAGAAGACACTAGAGAAGTGTTTTATTGCCTCCCCATGAGCCATACATGATTCCCCATACTAGATGTGGGAGATAACCCTCCTACATTAATTTGAGAAATGCAAATTAAAGCTACTCAGAGAGTCCAACCTCACAAATTTGACAAGGGTTTATAAAAGAAAATGACAAATGCCGGAAGAGCTATGGTAAAAACAGGTACATTAATTTGCCGTTGGTGGAGTTGTGAACTTGTTCAGCCATTCTAGAAAGCAATTTGGAACTATGTCCAAAAAACTATGCACACATAACCTTTGACCCTGCAATACCACTACTAGGCCTATACCCCAAAGAGATTAAAGAAAGAAGAAAGGACTCATATATACAAAAATGTTGATAGTACTTCATTTTTTGGTGGCTAAGTCCTAGAAACTAAAGAGTATTCATCAATTAAGCTGAACAAATGATGGTATATGAATGTGATGAAACACTATTGTGTTGTAAGAAGGGATGCCTTCAGAAATACCTGGGAAGACTTATATGAACTGATGCGGAGTGAAATGAGCATAACTAGGAGAACAGCTTATATAATAGCAAAAACACTGTGAAGACAAATAACTCTGAAAGACTTCAGAACTCTGACAAACACATTAACTGACCATGATTCCAGAGGATTAATGATGAAGTAAGCAGCTCATGAAAAAGGTGATGGACTCAGGACATAAACTGAAATGTATATTTCTTGAACATGGAAAATACTTAAATTTTTTTTTATTTGACTATGAAACAAGGATTTTATTTTTCTTTCTTTTCCAATGGGTGGGGGGCTTTGGAGGGAGGGAAAGAAAGAAAATTTTTTTAAGTGAAAAAAATTAATTAAAAATATGATTCTGGAAATCAACAAGCTGAATACTCTCACTTCCTTTGTGGACTGAATTTTCTTCTTAAATAGTACCATGCAAGAACTAGCTTTTACCTCGATTGATTCATGGTGCAAGGATAATAGCTCTGTGATTGCTATTGATCATAAAGCTAATGAATGTGTAAAAAATTGCAGTTGAAATCAGGTTACTATAAAGGTAGCCTTCAGAAATGCAGGGAGGCTTTGATGACACTGCATTCTTCATGATGAACAACACTGAGTTGAAAAGATTCAAAGGGGTTAACAATCTTACTTTAATTAAACAGTTCAGGCAGATAAGTAGAAAGAAGTTAGTGTCCAAGAAAGAATCTAACAGATAGGGCTCCAACTGTCTAAACAAAGTAATAGATACATAATCACCAGACCAGGGAGCACCAATATCTGGGTTCAAAAAGCCAGGGTGTCCCATTACAATGGCTACCCAGAGTCTTGTCTGGCCAAATCACAAAGAAACATTCTTCCCATGAGTAGCCCCAAAGCAAAATACCAATCTCCCAAAATATTATATATAGCTTTCAACTAATAGGCTCAGAGTCAGAAGGCATCACAAAGTGACTCAATGCCTAAATAGCTCAGTACCAAAAGGTATGAAAACATTCCTGCAAGCAAGCTTCCCCTGGAAGCAAGCTCCTCCCCCAAGGCAATATAAGTCTCCATGAATGGGCTCTATGTGACTCAGGATGTGTCACAGCTATGAACTGGGCCAGAGCTCAAAGTAGCAAGACATTCATGATTGAAATAACTATGTATCTTTAGACCTGGGAACACAGCCCCTATTCCAAGGAAAATAGGGAGCACAAGGTCACAAAGGTCCATTAATGGACAGAGAAGATCTTATATTCCATTAACCCTACATATAACTTTGAATATGTCCTGTTAAGAGACATTCTGGTACAGTAGATATGTTACTTGGACTCCAGATTCCTAAAACACAGTGAGGCTATCTGTTTAATTTTCTTTCTAAGGGGGTTGACTATAAATTGAGGTGAGATGAATTTTCACAAGTAAAACCAGAAACCAATCCCAAGATCTTATAGTTACAACCCCCATTCTGTCACCATTCTGGTGTAGGTCCACCTAACCTCTTGCCTGGGTTAATACAATAATCTGCCCATGGGTCTACCTGCCTCAAGTTCCATCTAACTCTGATCCATCCTCCATTCAGCTACTAAAATGATTTTCCTAGATCAAAGGTTGGACCCTGTGACTCTCCTACTCAATAAATTCCAGTGGCTCTATATTACCTCCAACATCAAATACAAAATACTCTACTTGGTATTCAAAGTCTGTCATAACCTAGAATTCTCCTACCTTTCCAGTCTCCTTACATCTTACTCCAGACCACACACTCTTTGATCCACTGACACTGACCTCCTGGCTGTTCCACAAACAAGACACTCCATCTCTCTCTGTCCCAGGGGTTTTTTCTGGCTGTCCCACATGCCTGGAACCTCCTTTCTCAACTTTGCCTACTGACTACCCAAGGTTACACTCAGTTCCAGCTAAAATTCTACCTTTAATAAGAAACCTTCCCAATTCTCTTAATTCTAGTGCCTTACTATTTCCTTACTTTCCTATCTATCCTGTACCTAGCTTGCTTTGCATACATTTGTTTACATGTTGTCTCCTCCATTAGATTGTAAGCTCTTCAAGGGCAGGGACCATCTTTTGCCATTTTTTTCTTATCCCCAGTGCTTAGCACAGTGCCTGATACATAGTAGATATTAATAAATGGTATTGATTGATGCTTAACAAAGCATCTTGTGTAAGTATGCATTTAAATTTTTTTGTGATGATGACACCATTGTAACTCCCCCAACCTGCCTCCCATTTTCTGTTATATATTTAAATATATTTTTAAAAACCTTTTGAAACTCAGCTAAAAGGCTTGGGAATGGAGCAAAGGGAGAGGGTTGGACTGTGTGCAAGACAAATTTTTTCCTTTCCAATATTCCCTAAGTTTTAAGGGGATTTCCAGACTTCATCTGAATGCAAACTATCCAGAGTACCTCTGACCCTAACCTCAGGAAGATGCTTTTAGATAAAAGGCCTGGAGGACAAGATAAGACAAGCTAAGCAAGTGAGATACAAAGAAGTAAGCAAAGAGAACCAGAGACTTTAACCTTGGCAGAAGAGTGGACAATAGAAATGACTGAAACTATAATGGCAACCCAGATGAAGTCATTATGCTGAACTTTGCCATTGTGGGTTGAGCTAAGAAGTATCTGGCTCAGTTTATCCTACTGATAGTGGTGAATCTCAGGCAACCATGGACAGACATTTCAGAGCCTGCCAGGGACCATCCCAAATGCCAGAAGAGTTGTTGGTGAGACTACCTTGGAGAATTCCCCCTATACTTTCCTATACTGAGATACATTCGCCTATTATCTGCTCTATTTCCTCCCACTTTATTTACGCATTCCCTAACATCCATGCTACTCCTGTTTTCCCTTGCCCCTCTTGCAGTGGCAAACTATGACCACTTTTAAAACATCTATTTCTGCAAACAGTATTGCTTTAAACATTTTTCTCGGTCTCTGTGTGGCAACCTTATTAAAATCTGGGTGGCCATTCTAAGCTATGCAAATTCTGTTTGCTTGCATGCTAAGGAAAAGGCTGAGAATGAAGGATGCACAAACCCAGAAGGGAAACAAATTTAAAATACAAAAGTTTCATAAACCCAATTTGGATTTGCCAATGCAAACTGGTTGGAGGATGGGGCATAGGGCAGTCAAAACATATTTATTCTTAATAGTATTTTTCCCAATTACATGTAAAAATAATTTTTAGCATTCATTTTTACAAAATTTTTAGTTCCAAGTTTTTCTTCCTCTTTTTTCCCCTAAATCAGTAAGCAATTTGATATATATGTGCAGTCATGTACAATATATTTCCATATTAGTCACAGTTATGAAAAAAGAAACAGACCAAAAGAAAGAAAACCCATGAAAAAATAAGAGTGAAAATAGCATGTTTCTATATGCATTCAGAGCCCATCAATTCTTTCTCTGGATGTAGACAGTATTTTCCATCATGAGTCCTTTATAATTATCTTGGATCATTGTATTGCTGAGAAGTAAATCATTCATAGTTCATCATCACACAATATTGCTGTTACTGTGTAAATGTTTTGTTGGCTCTGCTCATTTCACTTTGTATCAGTTTATACAAGTCTTCCCAAGTTTTTCTGAAATCTGCCTGCTCAGAATTTTTTATTGCACAATAGACATTCATATACCAGTTTGTTCAGTTCAAAGCATATATTTAACTGAAATTATAGTGTATTAGAGGGAGAAAGAGAATAATCTTTGGGACCAGATTCCTCCTGAGATACAATCTGATAAGAAACCCCAAGGCTATAAACGAACAAAGGAAGAATAATCTTATTTTCATTTTCCCTCAGAGATGAGTGGACTTGGAAAGCCACATCTCCAGAAAAGGAGGAGGGAGGGACTTTTCCTCCAATCCAACACAATGGACAGTTCAGCCTGACTGGTTTAGGAAAGCTACTTGCTACATATATTAAAATGCTGTTGGTTTTTTTGGGGGGGGGGCGGAGTTTGGAGGTGAGTAGGCAAGGCAATTGGGGTTAAGTGACTTGCCCAAGGTCACACAGCTATCAAGTATTAAGTGTCTGAGGTGGGATTTGAACTCAGGTCCTCCTGACTCCAGGGCTGGTGCTCTATGCACTGCGCCACCTAGCTGCCCCTAATTTTTTTTGTTTGTTTTTATATAAGTGATAAAATGATTGGAGAATGGATCAACAAATTATTTTTGTTCAGTTGTTTTCAGTCATGCCCAACTCTTCTGGAGTGGTTTTCCATTTCCTTTTCCAGTGGATTAAGGGAAACAGAAGTTAAGTGACTTGCTCAGGGTCACATAGCTACTAAGTATCTGAGGTCAGATTTTCATTTAGATCTTCCTGACAGCAGACCCAGAACTTTATCCACTCAGCCACCTAGATGCCTCCTGGACAAACAAAGGTTAAATGACTCTCCCAAGGTCACACAGCTAATATATATCTGAGGCCAGATTTAAACTTAGGTCTTCCTGACTTTAGGTCCAGCTCTCTATCCACTGAGCCATCCAGCTGCCTCATTACTAATTCTACCTCCATAATATTGCCCAACTCCATCTCCTTCTTGTCACTTCCATTCCAATTACCCTATTTCACATTTCCATCAACTTTCTCCTGGACTATTTAAAAACATCCTTGTTTCTGATTTCTCCTTTCTCCAACTGAGTCTCCAACATAGATGACATCCCCCCCCCCGCCCCCCATGGACCTGGATTCCATCAGAGTAGAGGACTCTCAGAAAACTTCTAATGCAAATTGAGCCGGTCTACTACACCACTCAATTTCTCAGTTTTTGTGTATTCTCCAATCTATTCTCTACATAGCTTCCAAATTGGTATTTCTAAAACACTAGTGTAAACTTGTCACTCTCCTGTGCAAAACCCTATCATATTGCCTGTAGAACAAAATACAAACTACTCAGGGAAGATCAGAATCACCTTGATCTTCCCTGAATAGTTTGTATTTGGTGAACAAAAGTCACCTAAGAACTGATGTTGAGTGAACTGAGCAGAACCAAGAAAATATTGTATACAGTAACAGCCACAATGGGTAATGACTAACTTTGATAGATTTATCTCTTCTCAGCAATGCAAGGATCCAAGACAAACTCCAAAAGACTCATAATGGAAAATGCTGTCCACATCCAGAAAAAGAACAATGGAATCTGAATGCAGACTGAAGCATATTATTCTCTCTCTCTCTCTCTCTCTCTCTCTAGTTTCTTCTTGTGGTTTTTCCCATTGGTTATAATTCTTCTTTACAATATGACTAATATGAAAATCGTTCTATACTAATGTATGTGTAGAGCCTAAATCAAATTACATGCTGTCTTGAGATGGGGAGAACATTTGGAACTCAAAATCTTATGAAAGTAAATGTTGAAAACTAAAAATAAGGGGTGGCCAGGTAGCACAGCAAGTAAGAACACCAGCTCCAGTGTCAGGATGACCTGGGGATCGAATCCGGGCTCAGACACTTAGCACCCACACAGAAACACCTGGCTGTGTAACCTTGAGCAAGTTACTTCACCCCAATTGCATAGGGGCAGCCAGGTGGCTCAGCAAGTAAGAGCACGGACTCCAGTGTCGGGATGACCTGGGGATCAAATCCGGGCTCAGATACTTAGCACTACACCCAGAAATAACTAGCCGTGTAACCTTGAGCAAGTTACTTAACCCCTATTGCTTTATTTAAAAAAAAAAAATTAAAATAAAATAAAAAAGCTTTAAAAAATTAGCAGCTAGGAGAGGAAGAGATCAAGATAAACTTCCTTTGGAGGTGGCACTGAAACTGAGATCTGAAGGAAGCTTGGGCTTCTCCAAGGTAGAGGTGAAAAGAATATCCTAGAATGGATGTGCAAAGGTATAGAGATGGAATGTCATGTACAGAGAACAGCAAGTGGGTCAGTTGGACTGAACCATAGAGTGTACAAAGGAAAGTAATGTCACATAATCTGGAAAAGTAGGTTGGAGTCATATTGCAAAGGGCTTTAGAAGCCAAGGAGTTTGCATTTTAATTACAGAAGCAACAAGGAGCCACTGAACCTCCTTTTTTTTCTTCTTTTTCTTTTTTTTCTCTCTTTTTTATTTTTTAGTTTACATCATTCATTTTGGTAAGATTTTGAGTTACAAATTTTCTCCCAATTTTTCCACTACCCACCACCCCAAAACAGCAATCTCACTGAGTATCCCCTCTCCCAATCTGCTCTTTCCCATATCTTCCTCCATTCCCCCTCCGACTTTCCAGTAGGGCACGATGGATCTCTATGCCCCAGTGCCTGTATATCTTATTTCCCAGTTACATGTAAAATAATAATAATAATAATAATACATATATATTTTTAAACATTTGATTTTAAAATTTTGAATTCCAGATTCTTTCCCTTCCTCCCTCATCACCCACCCTTACTGGGAAGATAAGCAGTTCAATATAGGTTGTAGCTACACAAAACATTTCCATAGTGGATATACTGTGAAAGACTGACTATATTTCCATCCATCCTATGCCACCCCCCACTTGTTCTATTCTCGACTTTGATCCTGTACCTTTTCAAAAGTGGGTGCTTCCAACTTCCCTCCCCCCAGACTGCCTTCTCTTCCATCATCCCCCTTCTCATCTTCTTCCCCTCTACTCTCCTGTAGGGTGAGATACTCTATTTAGAGTGTATGTCATTCCCTCCCTAAGCCAAATTCAATGAGAATAAGGTTGACTCCTTACTTTTTGCTTTCCTGTTCTTCCCCTTCATTGTAACAGTTTTCCCTTGCCTCTTCTATATGAGATAATTTACCCTATTCTATCTCTACATCTCCTCTCATTATATTCCTCTCTCACCTCTTAATATCACCTTTTAAGTATCATCACTGCCTATTAAATTGGTTCTGTGCCCTCTGTCTATGTATACCTATATGTCTATATATACACACACTCACATATGTATTCATATGCCCATATACCCTCCTATATAGATATATATGTATATATACATACATATATATACATTTCTATTTCCTTCAATAAATTATTCTCATACTGAGAAAAGTTTCATAAGTTACAATTATATTTTTCCAGGTAGGATTGTAAATAGTTCAATTTTGATAAGTTCCTTATGATTTTTTTTCCTGTTTACCTTCTCATGCTTCTCTTGCCTCTTGTATCTGAGTGTCAAATTTTCTATTCAACTCTGTTTTTTTCATCAAGAATTCTTGAAAGTTGGGGCGGCTAGGTGGTACAGTGAGTAGAGCACTGACCCCAAAGTCAGGAAGACCTGAGTTCAAATCTGGCCTCAGACACTTAGCACACACACAAAAAAACTAGCCATGTGACCTTGAGCAAGTCACTTAACCCCAACTGCCCTCCAAAAAAAAGAAAAAGAAAAGAAACCTTGAAAGTCCTCTATTTTATTGAATGACCACATTTTCCCCTGAAACATGATACTCAGTTTTGCTGGGTAGGAGATTTTTGGTTTTAATCCCAGCTCCTTTGACCTCCAGAATGTCATATTCCAAGCCTTTTGATCCCTCAGTGTAGAAGCTGCCAGGTCCTGTGTTATCATGATTGTGTTTCCACAATATTAAAATTGTTTCTTCCTAGCTGCTTGTAATATTTTCTTCTTGATCTGGGAACTCCAGAACCTGGCTATAATATTCCTAGGAGTTTTCTTTTGGGGATCTTTTTCAGGAGGTGATCAGTGGATTCTTTCAACCTCTATTTTGCCCTCTGGTTCCAAAACATCAGGGCTATTTTCCTTGACAATTTCTTGAAGGGTGATTTCTATTCTTTTTTTGATCGTGACTTTCAGGAAGTCCAATAATTTTTAAATTATCTCTCCTGGATCTATTTTCCAGGTCAGTGGTTTTCCCAATGAGATATTTCAAATTGCCTTCTATTTTTTTCATTTGTTTGGATCTGTTTAATAGTATCTTGATTTCTCATAAAGTCACTATCTTCCATTTGCTCCAATCTAATTCTGAAGGAATGATTCTCTTTAATGAGCTTTCAAGATTCTTTTTCCATCTGGCAAATTAGACTTTTTAAGGCATTCTTCTCCTCATTGCCTTTTTGAGCCTCTTTTGCCATTTGAATTAGTCTATTTTTAAGGTTTCATTTTCTTCGGTTAGGTTGTTGACTCTCATTTCATAATTTTCTTGCATTGTTCTCATTTCTCTTCCTAATTTTTCCTCCATTTCTCTTATTTGGTTTTCAAAATCCTTTATAAGTTCCTCTATGGCCTGTAACCAGCTCACATTTTTCTTGGAAGCTTTTGGTACAGGAGTTCTGACTTTGTTGTCTCCTTCCTATTCCATGCTTTGATCCTTTTTTGTCCCCAAAATAGAAGTCTAATGTTGGATTGCTCTGCTTGCTTTGCTTCCCTTGCTTGCTTATTTTTCCACTCAATTATTTGCCTTTTGAGCTTTTTGCCACAATAGAACTCTGCTACCAGAAAGGGGAGCGTTGTCCCAAATTGCTGGGGTTTTCACAGCTGCTGGAACTAATTAGTTCGATGTCCTCTCTGAAGCCTCCACAATGCTCTGGCAAACTGGTCACATACCCCAGGACCTCCACCCTAGACAGCAATCCAGATCCAAGCAGATTAAAGCAAGAGCTATTACCCCTCAGACTAGTTGCTTGGTCCCCCTACGATCTGAAGGCCAGGAGCTCTGAAGCAGCCATGTGGCAGCTTCAGAGCCACTGCGCCTCAGTTGCTTCTCCCTCCAGGGAGTAAAGGCCAGACCACACTTCCTAATTCCTCATTCCCAAAGTCCACACTGCACTGACCTCTCACTTTGTCCTTAGCATCTGTGGGTTGATAATTCTGGAAACCGCCACAGCTTCTGGTGATCTGAAGTCCCTCCAGCCACGAGTGGTTGTGGCTGCCCTGAGGCTAAAACCTTGGGCTCATGTGGGGCTAGACTTGGCTCCCAGAGTGCTGCACTGGTCCCTTCCTGCTGGCCTGCTGGAATGTCTTCAGTGGGAAGTTAGTTTCTCTCTGTCATTTTGTGGGTTCTGTAGCTCCAGAGTTTGTCCCAAATTTTTTTATTTGTCCAAATTTGGGACAAGTTAGAGTCATTTTTTACATTAATTGGAAGAGGTGGGAGCAGGAGCCATGTGGAAGTCCTGTTTCTGCTCCTCCATCTTGACTCTGTCCTGGCCCCATTCACTGAACCTCTTTAGCAAGAGAATGATCAGCCTTAAGTTTCAGCATCTCTGTGGAAGATAGCTCAGAGAGGATATAGGGAGACAAACTGAGAGGTTGTTGAAATAGTCTAGGCAAGATGTGATTAAAGCCTGCCTGAATTAGGGTGGTAGCCAGTCCTGCAATTAGAAAGGAGGGGAACAGATGCAAGATACTGTGGAGGCAAAATTGGGAGGATTTGGACACTGATAGGAGATGAGGGAAGAGTCAAGACTGACACCGTGTTCTGGAACTGATGACTAGAAGGATTAATCAACAGAAATAGGGAAGTCATTGTGATGGAATACTATTGTGTTATAAAAAATGACAATCTGGATGGTTTCAGAAAAACCTGGAAAGACTTACATGAACTAATGCAAAGTGAAGTGAGCAGAACCAGTAAAACATTGTACATGGTAATAGTAATATTCTATGATGATCAACTGTGAATGACTTGATTATTCTCAGCAATATAGTGATCCAAGACCAAATCCAAAGGACTTACAATGAAAAATGCCATCTACCTCCAGAAAAAGAACAAGTGGAACCTGAATGTAGGTCAAAGCATATATATTTTTTACTTTATTTTTCTTGGATTTTTTGGGGGGGCCCTATGTTTTATTTTGCAACATGGCTAATGTGGAAATATGTTTTACATGACTGCACATGTATAATCTATATCAAATTGCTTGCCTTCTCTAGGAGGGAGAAAGGAAAGAAGAGAATTTGGAGCTCAAAATTTTTAAAAATGAATGTTAAAAAAATTATTCATGGAACTGAAAATTTTTTTAAATTAAAAAAAATGTCACCTATGATGCTGTGGATGATTGCTAGTCTCAATCAAAGAACTCCAAACTATCAGAATATGAGTTACAGGGAGAAGATATCCCAAACTCAGCATGTGGAGATTCTAAAACCTTTGAAATTTAGGTATCCTAATATCTCTGGCTGGCAGAGTTTGGGATCTAAGATTATGGATCTAAGTCCCTTTTGGCACAAGCCCTCTAGCTTCAAGGAATCTCTGATACCTTACGTAAGGGATCCAAGAAACTTACCAATCATTTCTTTTTTTTTTTTTATTTTAATTAAGCAATCAGGGTTAAGTAACTTGCTCAAGGTTACACGACCAGTTATTTCTGGGTGTGGTGCTGAGTGTCTGAGCCCGGGATTCGATCTCCAGGCCGTCCCAACACTGGAGCCGGTGCTCTTACTCGCTGAGCCACCTGACAGCCCCTAAGCAATTGGGGTTAAGTAACTTGCTCAAGGTTACACAGCCAGGTGTTTCTGGGTGGGTGCTAAGTGTCTGAGCCTGGGATTCGATCTCCAGATCGTTCTGACACTGGAGTCGGTGCTCTTACTCGCTGTGCTACCTGGCCACCCCCCAATCATTTCTTAATAGCTAAGTCTAATGACTTTTCCAAATGACTTTCAGCTTTTTTCACTGCCAACACTCCTGAATACACTAAATATACTCACCTGATTTGTATTCTTTGATTCTGCCCCCTCCTATACTCCCACCATTTTCACTGCTCCTTCTTAGTCTCCTTCGTTGAATCATCCACTTTCTTTTGCCCCCTAATCATAGGTGTTCCCCAAGACTGCATGTTCTGTCTTCTTCTCTCAATATATTCTCTCCTTAGTGATCAAATGTACATGTCCTGGATTCAGTCATCATCTCTACACAAATGATTCTCAAATTGATAGAGGCAGCTATAATCTGTCTCCTGAACTTTGTTCCTTTATCAGGGAATTCAGCTAGAAATTCCAACCTGGGTGTCCCAATAGCATCTCAAACCCAACATATCCAAAAGAGAACTCATTAGCTGCTCTCTTAAAGCTTCCCTTCCTCCAAACTTGCCAGTTTCTAATGAGGACAGCACCGTTTTCCCAGCCTCCCAGGTCTATAGCCTTAGTTCTCTTTTATTCTTTTCTTTCTTTCTTTCTATCACCGTATCTAATCTGTCACCAAGTCTCATCCATCCTGTATTTCATATTTCATCCATCCCTCTCTCTTCACTAACACAGTCACAACCCTGGCTCTGACACTCATCACCTCTATCCCTAAATTGCCATCATCTTCATTGATCCTAATCAGCCTCCTGAGCATCTCTTCCATTTCCAATTAATCTGCTATCCTGCTGCCAAAATAGTCTTCCTGAACAGAACCATAAAGAACAACCACAAAAACAAATGTAAAATGAATGTCACAAAACTATAAAGAACAGGTTATGTCTTTATAGAAAAGACATAAGAAGTACTATGATCCCATTCCTCTGCAGAGATGGGAGGCCAATTAGTGTTGTACGTTGCATATATTTTCAGATTTGTTCAAGATATTAATTAGTTTGTGCTAACTTTTCCTCTTCTTTTTCTTTTGTCTTTAAAAATACTATGTATTACGTGGTATAGCTCTTTGGTGGTAGAAATGATGGTGTTTTTTAAAAGAACAAAATATATCAATAAAAACTTATTTTAAAATGAAAAAAATATCATGAAACCACTTAACCCTATGTTCTATACCAAGTAGACTTTAGATTGCAATTCTACTTTCATCATTTCAGCCTCTCCTCACCTCTATTTCCCCCCTCTACCATAAATTCATAGCTTCAGAAAATTTGTTAAATCTCTCATTGGCATCAATGCTGGGAGAAAAAAAAGGAGGTAATCACTCACAAATTCAACATTTCATCTCTCACTGTAATACCTTTACATAAATGATTTTCCAAACGTACTTAATCACCAAATGGTGCTGCTAGCCACTAAACTGATCTCATTCATCAAAAAGACTGGGCCCTAGGGATTCTCACATCACCTTAGTAGTTATATACTCAATTCTACTCTAGAGGGGATGTTTGGTAAGTGCCAAACTTTCCGTAGTTCTTAATGAACCATGGTTCTCTCTTCTTTCTCCTTCTCTGCCTCTATAGTTATTGGGGCCATCTCCAGTCATCCTCATCTATTCTTGCCACTGGACCTAGACTGCTCTGGAGGAGAAAGTGAGGCTGGTGACCTTGTACATCCTCCTTCACTTAAATCCAACTCACTTACAAGTCATGGCATCACCTTCTTGATGTCATGGTCCTCTTCCCAGAACAAAAGACAAACAACAACAACTCTATCTTTATAGAGTGATAGAGTGGATGAAGCAAAGACATCACATCTGAAATATACATCCTATTTTTCTTTTCCTCTCAGCCTCCAAGAGTCAAAAGTACTAGAGGACATGTACTTCTGAGGACTCAGATCTGTGGTAGACTCAGTAGAGGCACCTGTGAGCCATCACATTCACTCAGCAGTATGAGTCAGGATTTGGTCCCACTCAGCATTTGTGGTGGCTGAAGATGGCAAGGACCAGTGTTCATCCCTTCCCCAGGAGTGGACCAGGCTAGGAAATGACTGAGATCTCAATTCTGATGCACTGTTAGATAGCAGTTAACACAATACAGGCTAAACTGTTGCATTTTCCTTCTTTCATTTCTTTTGTATTGTTTTTTGTCCCCTTCGTCCTCTTTTCAGGTAATACTTTGCTTTGATTATACTACTTTTATGCTTTCCTATTCCTGTGGGCTCCTCTCTCCACCACCCCTTTTTGTTGCAGATTACCTGCACTATCTCATGTTCTTTGAATCTACTTATATTGTTCATTTCTCTTCTCAGAGGCAGTTAGGTGGAGACATGGGTAGAATGCTGAACCAAGAATCAGGAAGACAGTTCAAATACAGTCTCAACCACTCATAAGCTACATGATCCCGGGCAAATTATTAACCTCTGTCTACCTCAGCTTTTTCAACTGTAAAATGGAGTAATAATAGCACCAAACTCCCAGGCTTTTTGTGAAGACAACATAAGGTAATACATGTAAAGCACATGGTACACAGTGCCTGGTACATCATTGTTGTTCAGTCATTCAGTCACATCCAACTTTTCACGACCCTTGTGTGGTTTTCTTGGCAAAAGATACTAGGGTGTTTGTCATTTCTTTCTCCAGTGGATTAAGGCAAACAGAGGTTAAATGACTTGCCCAGGGTCACACAGCTAGTGATTATTTAAAGTTAGATTTGAACTCAGGTCTTCCTGACCCCAGGCCCAGCACTCTAGCCACTGAGCCATCTAGCAGCCTCACCTTGTGTGTGTGTGTGTGTGTGTAACAGACTGTGACTGTAAACATTTGCCATATGTGAGCTCTCCATAAAAGTCCTTTTGGCAATCCTACATTTTGCATTCGAACAATGTGGCCTGTACATTGGAGTTGTGCTCTCTGAAGCAGAGTTTGAATGCCTGGCAGTTTAGTTGGAGTCAGGACCTCAGTGTCTGGTACCTTATCCTGCCAGGTGCTCTCAGTGCTTTCCTAAGACAGTTCAAATGGAAGAGATTCAGTTTCCTAGCGTGGTTCTGGTAGACTCTCCAGGTTTCACAGGCATATGACAATGAGGTTATCACAACAGCTCTGTAGACCTTCAGTTTAGTAGTCAGTCTAATACCTCTTCTCTCCCATACTTTCCTTCAGAGCCTCCCAAACACTGAGCTAGCTCTGGCAATGCATGTGTCGACCTCATTATCAGTGTGTACATCCCTGTAAAGTACACTGCCAAGGCATGTGAACTTATCCACAGCATTCAGAACTTGTCCATTTGCTATAACTGATGGCTCCATGTATGGATAGTGTGGTGGTGACTGATGGAGCACCTGTGTTAATTATAAATTATTTTCAGTTGTTTAAGCACTTTCAACAAGTATAATGACTAGGAGAGAGACTCTTCCTCCCAGAATCCAGACTAAAAAATGTCAGGACCAGAACAAAACTCGTTTTCTGACTCCTGGTCCAGTGCTCCATCCACAACACAGAATTTTTCAAACTAAATTCTTCTCATAAAATGGTACCAGGAAGCTCAATTTCTTGGATAGGCTGAGCACTATAGTAAAAAGAGTACTTGTAGTCAGGAAACTTGTGCTCAAACTCCAAACAGGGCTAGTCATGTCACCTTTTTGAACCTTAGTTACCTTATCTGTAAAATGGGGATACTGCTTGCACTGTCTACAAGGTTGCTATGATAAAGAGCTTTGTAAATGAATAGAAACTATGGTTGTAATTTCTTCTTTGATGCTAAACAATATTCTTTTAGTTCTTTCTCTTGGCCCTAGTACCAAGGATCTCCCAGGGAGGTCTATAGGAAACTATATTAATAGACACAAGGAAAGGAAACTGTATAGTGTTCTTCAGACCACATATAGGGGTTAAGTGACTATGTCAATACCAACTGTCAATAACTCTTCACCATCAATAAGAATTGTAGCCAGAGACCTGAGTATTGAAATTCATCCAGAGAATTCAGAATACATGAAAACTAGGACTGATTACAGTGATGTTGTTTTTTAAAGAAGAAATTAAATTCCCAGAAAAATGAATAATTAAAACCCATTAGATGAGCTAACACACAATTGGAACATAATGGGACCTATTGAACTTGTTAAAAGAAAAGTCTATAAAAAGAAAAGCTAAAAGAAAAATGTTTGAGGTATGATGAAATCATAGATTTAGTGTATGGAAGAGAGTTTAAAGAACATTTGGTCCAAATTTCTCCTTTTATAGAAGAAGAAACAGGTCAACAGAGGTCAAGTGTTTTATTTAGGATCACACCAAAAGTTAGTAGGCCAGCCACGATTTGAACCCAAACCTTCGAGTTCCAAGTCCAATACTTTTTCTACTTTCCACAGAAATTTCATTTCCAAACTACAAAAAGTTATAGTAGATTTTCTGAATCTTCTCAGGCAGGGGTCTGGATTCTGGCAGGAAGAGTCTCTCTCCTAGTTATTATATTTGTTGAAAGTGCTTAAACAAATGAAAATAATTTATGACTAACAGATTTGTGATTTAAAGGTAAATACTTGGCAAAAAGTGGTGCTTTAATATAGATTAATGGTCTTTATCATATTGTCATGCTCTGAAAAATAACTATTATAGGCTGCACTGGGGATTTATACAAAACAGATGGGGAAGGAAGGTGGGAAGTGAGACTTCTATTTGTACCAAGATAGTACCATAGGTCAACCTTCTGATTTTACAGATTAGGAAACTGAAGCCCAGAGAGGTTATAGGACTTCCCCAAGATCACACAGCTACCCAGAACTAGAGAGCCTCATCAGAGTTTAATAACTGTGTTTGACTTACTGTACATGAATTCAAATGTATATATGCATGCATATGTGTGTATATATGCATACACATGTGTATACACACATATGTGTGTATATGTGTGTGAGTGTATGTATATATGTGTATACACACATATGCAGAACTGTACCACTAGGCCTGGGCAGCAGGGTTCCATGGCCAAGGTCTAAAACTGCTCAGTAGACTGGGGCTTCCTGCTAAGTTTCTGCCATTGCACCTTGACCCAGTTTCCTAGGTCCTTTGGCAGGAGGAGGGTAGCAACATTTCCTTCTTTCCCTCTTATCCCAAGTGGCATTCCACCCTCTGAGTCATTTCAAGAGGGTTTGACACAACACTGTGGTGAAGGCTGTTACAGTAACAGATAAAAGGGGAAACTTTCACCAAATGCAACAGTTCTTAAAGTTTATCCTGCTCATCAGTGATACATTCAACCTACTTGTCCTAGCTCCCTCCTCCCTTTTCCTAAGCTCCTGATGCCTGGTTGTAGTTTTCATAGGAGCTTTGGATTAGTTCCCTCACTAGTTTTGGCTGATCCAGCTGCTGCATTTTAGCCTAATAAATTTGTTTCTTCAGCATCTCAAATTTATGGGAACAAGAGCCTAGTCATTAGGTAAGACAAGAAAGAAACGGTATTTTCCTCTAACACCTTTGGGAGAGGGAGGAGGGAATGGACATGCTCCCTTGATACAAACATACAATTCTAGACACTAGACTCTAGTGTCTGTACAAGGCATGTACCTTAACTCCTACAATTCCTAGGATCATCATTTTCTAGCTAGAAGAAACCTTGGAAGCTATCAAGTATACTCTTCTCAATTTACAGATGAGGAAATTGAAGCCCAGAGAGTGACTTACCCTAGATCCCACAGGGCAGTATATGACAGAGGCCAAATTTGAATTCAGGTCCTGTGTTTCCCCAAACCTTATTCTTCTAATTGGATTCCTCAAGCAGCTTGCTAGCCTATGGACCTGGAAAGGCTTATCCTATCTACGCTTTGACTTCAGAAGACAAAGATTCTCCCCTATTTGTGTGCAAAGCATTCTCTCCAGGGTACTAAAACCTTGATCATCCCACTAACCCATTACAGTGATCTTTACTTTATCTTCTGGCTGGTTTGCCTGGTTTGAGTAACACTATTTAGATGTTTTCTGGCTGAGTTGGCCCTCGAGGGCAGCTGCCTTTCCTTCTATACCATTAGCCTCTCTGAACCCACTTGCCTGTAGTGTGGACCACTGTCTCATGCTATACTTGCTTACTAGTTCTCAACTCATATCCTATTGTGTCCTCACCTCCCCATAGCAGTGTCCAAATTGAACTTACCACTGATGTAGAGCGATTATAAATTAGATACTTCTGCTTATTCTCATTCTCAGGTAAAGATTCAAACATTTCCCCACATCAGGATGACAAGTCAATTGACCTAACTTTGGTTCTTCCCAACAGGCTACAAGTTTTTTGCCTAATTCACCTATAAAATGCAGTATAATAATGTGCCCACTTCCTTTCCTTTACTACTTGGGCATTAGGTAGCAGAGTGTAACCTTGAAATCAGGAAGATCTGAATTCAAATGCAGGCTCAGACACTTAATAGCTGTGTGACTGATCAACTTACTTAATATTTATTTGCTTCAGTTTCCTCATCTGAGGAAAATGGGGATAACAATAATACTTAATTCCCCCCAGTTGTTGTGAGGATCAAAGGAAATATTTATAAAGCATTTAGCACAGTGGGCAGCTAGGTAGCACAGTGGATTGAGTGCTGGGCCTAGAGTCAGGAAGACCAGAGTTCAAATTTGGCCTCAGATGCTAGCTGTGTGACTCAGGGCAAGTCACTTAACCCTGTTTGCCTCAGTTTCCTCATCTGTAAAATGAGGCAGGGAAAGAAATGGCAAAGTACTTTAGTATCTCTGCCAAGAAAACCTCCAATGGGGTCATGAAGAATGACTGAAAATTACTCAATAATACCAAAATTAGTACAGTGCCTGGCATATAGTAAGTGCTTACTACATGTATCTCCTCCCTCTTCTCTTTTCAAAACAAATTGGACTGGCCTGTTTCATCCCTCACCTCTCACCAACACACATATGGTCACACATCCTTCATTTTTAAAAATGACCCCTTGCAAATAACCAAGATTGATGGCTTCAAATGTTGTTCAGTGAATGATTGGAAAGACCCTTGGATATCCAACTTTCCACACTATGTACAGCAGTACTGGTTATTTTTCTATGTATCTATCAATTCATTTCTATACTAATTTTGAAATCTCAACTGTGATATTTGCCCAAGAGAAACATTATAGTTTTGATGCCTCCAAACTGAAAATGGATCATTCAGGGTCCTATTTAGACTTTGTGCCATTTTGTCCTATATTTTACTCACTCACTAATCTGTACTTCTCATCAGAAAGCTAAAATGGAGAAACACAAAAAGGATAACTTTTAAAATGGCACACTATCTTGCCATGGTCTTACTCTCCAAGTATAGCTCAACAGGTGAATAAAATCAATAGGGGAAGATCTGGGGAAGAAACAGAATTTTTCCATAACACCTTTGGGAGAAGGAGGGGGGAATGGACATGCTCCCTTGATGCACACATATAATTCCCATTATAGTTAATGGGAACTCCATGTATGTATCCAGAAGAGAACATACCCCACTAGCTATATCTGAAAATGATTCTTTTTGTGTTGATCTCCTAGCTGTGTTTTCATTCTACCTTTTAAAACTATTACACCTAACAGAGTTTTGAGTGCATTATAGGTAACTTTAAGAAACCATCATTATCTCCTCTCTTCTTAACCACATAATAGGGGGAAAAAAGTGATAGCACAGTATATACACCATGCTGAGTAGAAGGAACTTGCCTTGAATTTTTGAACTCGTCAGCCTATTTTCTGTAATGCTCAGTGGTGAATCACTCTTAAGTGCTCCATCATTCACTAGTATATGTGTTTCATGCCAAAGGTTACAAGATTACAAAAGTATGCTGAGCTCAGAAGGGGCTCATAATTCACCATCACCTTATTTTGACACTAAGAGAGAAAATACGTGCATCAAGACAAGTAGAGGAAATAATGAAAAAAAAAACCTATATTAAGTTAACAGTACAGTAAACACTCCAAAGGGAAAAAATACAGACCAGAACAATAATAAGGATAAGAGAAAAATAATCCTGCTAGATTATGAGAGGAGATTTGCTGGTCAGCTCACATATACTCCATCGAGTGCACAGTGTTCTTTGAGGAGTTTCCCTGACTAAGGATGCGAAATGGGAAAGTTAAAATAGTTCTCAAAGTTGGCAGAAACTGCACCTACAGGCAGAGGCATGCTGGAGCCAGCTCCAACCGGCCCTTGAGAGCCAATTGTTAAATTTTCTGGGTGAGCAGCTACACTTTGGAAATTAGCAAATGCTACAAATCAGGGCTTGATTTATTGTTTTATTGAGTGTCTAGACTTAAGAAAGTAATGGAGAAAAATGTTAATAATGGAGATTAAACTTAAAAGTGTGTCAGGCATACATTCTTTTTCTCAGAAAGTTGGATGTTAAACATTTATCAGCCCACTACTGCATACATGCCAGTGTTTCCATAAAGAGAAAGCACTAGATATATTTCATTTTCTAAAGATGTAATAAAAGTTGGATTTTAAAAAATAAAACAGGTATGATTTACTTATTTGATACTTTACTGGAGCTATGATCTCTTTAAGCAGATTGAAATCTCTCTGAATACTTTTTCATCCTATGGGATTCTTGCTCATATCCTTCCATAAATCTTTCACTAAGGGTCTACCCAGTGAGCTAGAGGTCTTCTTTTGGTTCTTTTACTGTTTTGTGACCCTCCAACATATTTTTTCTTCACTTTTGTTATGTAAGCAGTCTGCCTCTTTTCCTGATCATATTGGAGATATAAAGTGTAAGAAATGAGCACACCCCTTTTCCCAGGTATAGAATATTGTGATTTTCATATGCCCAGATATGAGAAGTAAGGTCTCAGATATACCTAACACTTAAAAAAAAATCTAATCCAGGAATTATTTATGTGAAGTCCAGGTCTAAGCTGACAAGAGGTTGGGAGAACCTGGAGCCTTTCATTTTAATATATAGCAAGATACCATATTTTACCATATAATCATCACAGATTTACACTCATTTTTGCCCCCCAAATGGGGGTGGGACCATTATATGAAGCTTTAAAATTGTGCCAGTATTTCTTAAAAATCATTTATTACTGTCTGATACAAGATTAGAATGTGCTGAATACTCGTGAATATACATTAAAATGGAATACTGATAGCACATGTGTGCTGAGAATTCTAGGTTCACAAAGCACAAGAGATAAACATGTATCCATATATCAATGGTGAATACATTGCTTTTCTGTTTACCTTTTAAGCAACATGAGGACAAAAGTATACCACGTGAAGATTATGTGATGAAAGGTTATAAACCAATTTTTGGACTAAAAAAACAGGATGTGATGATTCTGTAGTAAAATACAGCATGTAATGTGGTACAGTGGAAAAAGCCCTGAATTTTGGATCAGAAGGCTTGAGTTCAAATCCCAGTTCTTCTACTTATTATAACTCAGTAAATATATTAAGCAGGTCATTTCCCTTTTTCTGGGCCACAGTTTTAGGGTGTGTGTGTGTGTGTGTGTGTGTGTGTGTGTGTGTATGTGTGTGTGTGTGTGTGTGTGTGTGTGTGTGTGTGTGTGTGTGTGTTTCTTTTTGGAGGGCAGGGCAATTGGGGTTAATTGACTTGCCCAAGTTAAGTGTTAAGTGTCTGAAGTCAGATTTGAACTCAGGTCCTCCTGATTCCAGGTCTGGTGCTCTGCACCACCTAGCCACCCCTGGGCCTCAGTTTTTTTCATCTGTAAAATAGAGGGTTAGACAAGAGATCTCCAAGATTCTATCCATCTCTAAAGCTTGTGGATTTATAAATGGAAGCAGGAGAGGAATGCTGAGAATATAATTACCAGATGGCTTCATGATTCAATACCACTGTCACGGGGTTTTTTCCATTTTAGAGCCAAACCTCTTGGCTCAGAATAGGAATTTATATTTCCCCCCCATAATCTTGTACATTGAATCAACAAGATATGAATTGCAGGTAAATAAAATGAAATGAATTGTTCTAACAACTTTAACCACATGCATTTCCACAGTCCTCTGTTGCCCTTTTCTGGGATTAAAGTATCACAGAAGGAAGGGGTAAGGAACCATTTTAAAAATCCATACTTAAGATTCTTCTTTACCATGCCTTGGAAAATTTAGAAGGAATGATGATCCTAGAGACTGGAATACTAACAACCAGGAGTATGTATTTGTATGGCCTTTCCCCAATGTAGTTGTATGCAGAGGTATTAGTAATAATGTCTAAGGAGCATTTCCTTTTTAAAATTCTCTCCCTTTTTTGACATTCCATAATACTTAAACTTTGTCCCACAAAATTTTAGCACTTATTTATTATAATTGACCCAGTAATTGTATTTAGAGAAGGGGTATCTAAGTTTATTTCAGTAAGAAATCTTATAATCAGAAATTAACATGAGGGCATTGCATTTAATCAAGTAATTAATTAGTCATTTTCAATTACAATTACCAATTGATCTAAGTCTGCTAGCTGGATTCCTGGTGGCAGTTACACCACAGTAGCAATGAGCAGGCAGGTGGATTAGATGCTATGGCCTACTATTTCATATGCCCTAGCTAATTAGCTAAGTATTTTTGCTGAAAATGTTGGAGAAGCTATACTCTGGGGTCAGATGAACTGGCAAGGACCGTGTTTTTGCCTTTCTTTCTATACCCAGTGCCTAGAACATAAAATGTGTTTAATAAATGTTTGTTGACTAACTCTACTGTCCAGTAGGCCTCACAATGGACACCCAGGATATAGAGTCATATCATATTCCCCAATAGAATGTAAGCTCCTTGAGGGCAGGAACTGATTTGTTTTATGTTTGTATTCCCAGTACCTAGCACAGTGCCTTGAACATAATTGGTGCTTCATAAAGGTTCAATTGAATACCATATAGCTAATAAACTCACATTCATATAGTACTTAAAAGTTTATTATCTCCATTTTACAGAGGAAGAAACTAAGGTTCTGAAACATTAAATGACTCACCCCTGGTCACACAACTAGTCTGTGTTCAAGGCTGGATTCAAACCCAGGTCTCTTGATTCCAAGTTCTTTCTATCATGTCACACTATCTCCTTCAATTATAACATTTAATACCTTAAGTTTTGCAAAGCACTTTATGTACATTAATTCATTTTATCCACACAACAATTCTGTAAGGCAAGTGGTCATTGGTATTCTTTTCCTCATTTTTTAATAGATGAGGAAATTTTGGCTTTCATAGGTTTAAGTGACTTTGTCACATAGCTAGTAAGTGTCCAAAGTTGGAGTCAAACTGAAGTCTCTCCTGACTCTTGAAGACTGTGCATTTAGCACAGTGCCTGGAACACAGTAGATGCTTATTAAATATTTATTGATTGATTTAGTCCAAAGTGAGGTAGACAGATGTTTCTTGTGTAATGGCAAGGTCACTAGATTCAGGGTCAGAGTTCTGGGATTTGAGTCCCACTCTCCCATTGACTACTTGGGTGACTTTGGGTGATTCACATAATCTCTTTATGCCTCAGCTTTCTCATTTATAAAAGGAGGAGCTTGAACTAAGTGATGTTTATGGTTCTTTCCACCTCTGTGTCTGTGATCCCAGTCACTCAGGCTAGACCACAAGGGAGATCATTTCAAAGATGTTCTTATTAGGTCTGTATCCCAAAGATATTTAAAAGGAGGGGGGAGGAACTATTTGTATAAAAATATTTATAGTAGCTCTTTTTGTGGTAGCAAAGAATTGGAAATTGAAAAGCTGTCCAGCAATTAGGGAACAGCTGAACAAGTTGTGGCACATAATTGTAATGGAATATTACTGCGCTATAAGAAATGATGAATAGGGGCAGCTAGGTGGCACAGTGAATTGAGCACTGGTCCTGGAGTCAGGAGGATCTGAGTACAAATCTGGCTTCAGACACTTAACACTAGTTGTGTGAACTTGGGCAAGTCACAACCCCAACTGCCCTGTCTTCCCCTCTCCAAAAAGAAAAAAAAAAGAAATGATGAATAGAATGATTTCAGAAAAACCTGGAAAGACATACATGAATTGATGAAAAGTGAAGTGAGCAGAACTAGGAGAACATTATACACAGCATGATTGTACTATGAACCACTGTAAATGACTTATTCTCAGCAATACAATGATCCAAGACAATTTCAAAGACTAGGATGAAAAATGTATCTACCTCCAGAGAAAGAACTGATGGAATCTGAATGTAGATCAAAGTATACTATTTTTCACTTTCTGTATTTTTTTAATCCTAATATGGTAATGTGTTTTGCATGATTGAACACGTGTAACCTATATCAATTTGGGGAGGCGAGGGAGGAAGAGAGGAAATATGGAAATCGAAATTTTTTTCAAAAATTTTTTAAATGAATGTTAATTGTCTGCACATGTAACTGGGGGAAAATAAAATACTATTAAAAATGTATTAATTGATAAATGGTCAAAGGATATGAACAGGCAGTTTTCAGAGGAAAAAATTAAAGATATCTATAAGCACATGAAGAAATGCTTTAAATCACTATTGATTAGAGAAATGCAAATCAAAACACTTCTGAGGTACCACATCTCACCAGTCAGATTGGCTAAGATGACAAAACAAGAAAATGACAAATGCTGGAGAAGATGTGGACAAATTGGAACACTAATGCATTGCTGGTGGAGTTGTGAACTGATCTAACCATTCTGGAAAGCAATCTGGAATTATGCCCAAAGGGCTATAAATAATTTCATACCCTTTGACCCAGCAATACCACTTCTGGGGTTGTATCCCAAAGAGATCATAGAAGTGGGAAAAAGACCCATATGTACAAAAAATATTTATAATAGCTCTTTTTTGTGGTAGCAAAGAATTGGTAATTAAGGGGGTGCCCATCGATTGGGGAATGGCTGAACAAGTTGTGGTATATGCATGTTATGGAATGCTATTTTGCAATAAGAAATGAGGAGCAGATGGACTTCATATTTACCTGGAGAGGCTTATACAAACTGATGCTGAGTGAGAAGAGTAGAGCCAAGAGGAATTTGTACACAATTACAGACACAACGTTTGTGTGACGACCAACATTGATAAACTGGACTCTTCTCAGCAATCCAGAGACATAAGTCAAACCCAAAAGACTCATGATGGAGAGAGATGTTTACATTCAGAGAAAGAACTTTGATTGAACCCAGATTGAAGCAAACTACCTGCCCTTTTTTGTTTTCTTGTTTGGTTTTGTTTCCTCTTTCCCATTCTTCATTCCATCTGTTATAATCCTTTTTTATAACCTGACTAATGCCTAATGTTAAAGTATTTGCAGATCCTATACTTGATTGTATGCCGCCATGGTGGGGGGTGGGGTGGGGAGGGAGAGAATATCTGAAACTCAAGGAATTGTGGTAATGAATCTTGTAAACTAAAAGTAAACAAATTAATAAAGACCAAAAAAAAAAAAAAGATGTACGCATTAGCAACTTAGACTAATCACTCATTAGCTCCCACTTAATCACTAGCTCACATTACATATACTACCTCACTTTATTTTTGCAACTCCAAGAGGTAGAACAAGCTGGTAGTAGTTGGCAAATATTATTACCATCCTCATTTTATAGGTGTGGGAACCGAAGCTTAGAAATGTTAAGTGACTTGGCCAAGGTCCCAGAGATAGTGACACATCACTACCTATCTGATGGATCCTTCTCTGCAGGATCCTCAACCAGATCATGCCCTCTTACCACAGGTGTCCCTCAGGGTTTGTCCTGGGCCCTCTTCTCTTTTCCCTCTAGGCTACTTCACTTGGTGATCTCATCAGCTCCCATGGACTTAATGACCATCACTTTGCTGATGATTCTCAAATCTACCTTTCCTGCCCCAGTCTCTCTGCTGACCTCCCATCTCCCATCTCCAACTGCCTTTCAGACTTCTCAAATTAGATGTCCAGTAGACAGTTAATAGGGCAGCCAGATGGTGAAGTGGATAGAGTGCTGGGCCTGGAGTTAAGAAGACTCAACTTTCTGAGTTCAAATCTGACCTCAGACACTTACTAGTTTTGTGACCCTGGGCAAGTCATTTAACCCAGTCTGCCTCAGTTTCCTCATCTGTAAAATGAGCTGGAGAAGGCAATGGAAATCACTTCCACTATCCTTCCCAAGAAAACCCCAAATGGGGTCATGAAGAGTCGGACATGACTGAAAAACAACTCAACAACAAAGAGGCATCTTAAACTCAACATGTCCGAAACAGAATTTGTTATTTTTTCACTTAAAATCTCCCCACTCCCATCTTCCCCAATACTGTAGAAGGCAAAACCATGTTTCCAGTCCCTCAGGCTCACAACCTAGAAGCCACCCTGGATTACTCATTATCTCTCACCCTCCATATCTAATATGTTGCCAAGGCCTGTCAATTTCACTTTTGCAACATCTTTCAAATATGCCCCCTTCTCTCCTCTGACCCTGCCACCCCTCTATTATAAATTATATTATAAATTTATTATTACAATAGCTTGCTGGTGGATCTGTCTGCCTCAGTCTCTCCCCACTCCAATCAATCTTCTATTCAGCCACTAAAGTGATTTTCCTAAAGTATAGATCCAACCATGTCATCCCTACTCAATAAACTTCTAAGGCTCCTTATTGCCTCCAGCATCAAATATAAAACCCTCTGCCTGGAATTCAAAGCCCTCCACAACCTCACTTCCACTCTTCTAGTCTTCTTCTACCTTACCCCCTACCATTTATTCTTTGACCCAGTAACACCAGACTTCTGATTGTTCCACAAGCAAGAGATTCCATCTCTCAGCTCTGGGCATTTTCTCTGGTTTTTCCTCATGCCTGGAATGCTCTCCCTCCTCATCAATGCTTAGTGACTTCCCTGGCTTTCTTTAAATCCCAACTAAAATCCTGTCTTTTGCAATAACCTTTTCTACTCTCTCTTAATTCTAGTGCCTTCACTCTGCTAATTATTTCCTATTTAGCTTGTATAGTTTGCTTGGTCTATATTTGTTTGCATGTTGTTTTCTCCATTAGATTATGAGCTCCTTGCAGGCAGAGACAGCCTTTTGTCTTCGTGTTTTGTTTTTGTATCTCCAGGCCTTAGCACAGTGCCTGAACATGGTATTGTTAAATTGTCTCAAAATGTGCTAGTCCAGTTATCCTGTCAAAAAAAAGAATGATGAGATTTGTCTGGCATCAGCCTCCCTTTAAAAAAGTTCTTATACTTTTAGATAACATTCTGACAAAGTATATTTGTAATATGCCTTAAATTTGCATATTTGTTGAATATCAACCTTATTAAGGAGAGGTATTGAACTTGTGATTTCACTAGTACGTGGAATTCTCAGGTGACCAACCTCTCTGTACTATTACAGGTTGGTACCTTCTCTGCAATTTATAGTCTTAGACAATGGCTTTGAGCACTGAAAGTTTAAACATCTTGCACAGGATAAGATGGGCTACATATGGGGAAAGCAGGACTTGACCCTAGGTCTTCCTGGCCTAGGATGTCCCTCCATCTGATATGTCTCAACCTTACATAAAGTTATTGCTGTTGCTTATTTCAGGAACTTTTGCTTTACGTAGAGCAATGAGTTGGTAACAATTTTTCAAATCTATTTAGCAAGTAGCAACTAATCCGATCTATGGATAGACTTCGGGGAGTCCATGACTTTGGAAGAGGGAAAAATTGCCTCTTTATTTTCAATCATCTCTAACAAAAACTTAGCAAAAAAATTATTCTGAGAAGGGGCCCAGAGACCCCATGCCAAAGGGCATATAAGACAAAAAACGTTGAGATCCCCAGTCTAAAACTATTGCCAAGAACAATGACGTTAAGTAACTTGCCAAGGGACACACAGGCAGTATGGGTTGGGGGCAGCACTTGAACTCAGGTCTTTCCAGCTTGGAAGACCAGCTACAATGCTTCTCTTATTTATAGCAAACTCCGGGGGAAAAAAAAAAGACAGGGGCACATCCGAAAAGAGGTGCTGAAAGCTGTGATTAATTTCTCTTTAAGAGCACAACGAAAGCAAAGGGTAAGGAGGGATGACTCCGCAGACTCGCTGTTTACATACTACAAATCCCAGCATACGAGAGGACCGGGGGGGGGGGGGGAGGGTGTAAGAGAGAAGACCACACTTCCCAGAAACCCTCGCGCATCGCATTTGGCTTCCGCGTCATCCTGGGAATTGTAGTTTTCTAGATAATGACTTGCTTCTTGCGCCGGGGTTGCCTTCACAGCTTGTGTAAATTTGGGGAGATTCCTTTGACTTTCGGAAGGATGTAAACTTGGTGGGGCCCGAGTGCGGCGAGTTCCTCCTTTCCCTCCTCGCATCAGTAAGGTGGTTTACTTGAGGCTACTTCCAGGAGATCCAAAAGGCTCCGCCCTTCCATCCCAGGAGCAACCGCGTCTCAGCGAAGCTGCTTGTCCCTTGGCGCTGGCCGTAGCCGACGCCCATCCCTCTTTGTGTGATCGGGAAAGCTGAAGAACCGGCAAGAGCCGCTGGGGCGGGCAGCTTCAGGGGAGCGGCGGAGGCAGAAGATCCAGTTCCGGGCGAGTTGTGGTCAGTCAGGCGGGTTCTCTCCATCCCGCCCCCGCGTCAGGTGGGTCGGCCTTTCCCTCCCGCAGCCCCCTCACGCCCGAGCCCCTGGGCTAGGCCGGAAGAGAGCCGCCCGCTTGCCTGCACAGGGTCGCCGCTGTCTGTCGGGCCTGCCCTACTTGGGCCCCGGGCGGCCCTGAGGAGGAGGGCACCGCCCTGGGGAGACGCCCATGCTGGGCCAGGCCCGGGACCTCCCTGCGGGAACGGGGTGCTCGGACCGCCGGGCTCCCGTAGCTGCATCCCGGGGACACTCGCGCCCCTCTTTCCCCTTCTGACCCCGCCTCCTGCTCCGTAAAAACGCCGCAGCGAGCACCTCCAGCCCTGACTTGGCCCAACAGGGCTTCGGAAGCTCCTTGAGCCCGGCAAACTCCTGAGATTTTCCCCGGGGTCCGTCACGGAGACAGACCCCTTTCCCCGGGCGCCCACGGGGCGATCGCGGAGTCGGATTTGCCCGTGCCCCTGAGATTTTAGTTGCACGTCTGTAGCTAAAATAAAACCAGCTTCTAAACAAACTTGCATGTAGATGGAGAGCTCCCTGAGGACAAGATCCGCAATTTAGGCGACTGGATGTTTTCTCTGCATTTAGTGCAATGTCTCGTATATAATTTGACATTTTGTTGGATGAATATAGGAAGTGTAGGAGATACCCATTAGTTATTAATAGCGGACTCTGTATTCATCTTGAGGTTCATAACCATGGGCCGTGAACTTGGTTTGCTTTTAGAAATATAACTTTTTAAAATATTTGATTCCCTTTGTATTTTACTTGATACATTTAAAAATATTCTGAAAACGCTTCCATGTTGTCAGACTTCTATAGGGACTCGAGAACTCCTGGACCATATCTATGTAGTACAGAGCTAGAGTAAGGATGAAAACAGGATACATATTTTTCACATGGTTTCTGTTTTCAGGTGTGTACAAGTGTTTCATTTAAAAAAAAATTTTTTTTAAGCGTATACTGGGGAAATACTTTGTCATTTGGGGGAATGGATGGTTGTCATTTTGAAGTTCGGAACTTTCTTTACCCATGAAGGGGAAGTATTGCCTCCTGAGATTTCTTTTGCGCTTTAATCATGAGTTAATTTTTTTTCTTTCCTAACTTGCCATTTTGATAGTTTAACAATAATGACAGGTTTTTTGTGTTTTTCTTTAGAATTTTCCCAAATACTTTGAAACACTTTTAAAGCCACAGTTTTCAAAAGCATTAGTAGTTTTAAAGAGAAGCACAAAGAAATTGGCTGTTATTTAATAAATTAGTGGTTTGAAGTAGAATACAGTTTACTGTCTGTTAACATAAAATTATCTCAGCAAAGACCCCTAAATTTTCACTAGTCAGCACTTTCTGAAACCAATAATGATAAACTATCCCTATTTAATTATTTCTTGAGGCAATGCTTGGACAATACATCCACGTCTTAATATAATCCTTTAAGTATTTATAAAATCTTCTTGGTGCAATGCATTTTGCTATGTCTGGATCAAAAGACAAAGCATTTTGCTAGGTCAAAGAAATGGAAACACTCCTCTCCCTCCACCCCTCAGGTAATTTACATTCTACTGAGTACCTGCTGATATTTAAAAAAAAAAAATGGAGATACCTAATTGAATTTGAAGCAGAGGACACCAGCAGTTAAGAGGATGAGGAAAGGCTTCTAGCAGAAGATGGCACACAAACTGAGCTTGGAGGAAGTTGGAGGTTCTGAGAGGTAGAAGGGAGAAGAAGAATTGCATTTCAGTCGTGGAAGACAGCCTGGCTATGGAGTGAGGAAATGGAATGTCATGTACAGGGACCTAGCAAATAGGCCCATTTAGTTGGAATGGTAAGCGTGTTAAGGGGAGTAATGTATGGTAAACTTGGAAATACCTGGAGCCAGAGAGTGAAGGACTTTAAATGCAAAGCTAAGGAGTTTTGCATTTCTAGAGGCAATAGGGAGCCACTGAAATTTCTTGAGCAGGGGAGCAACACATTCAGACTTGTGCTTTCAGTAAATTATTTTGACAGCTGTGTGGAAGATAGATTGGAAAGGGAAAATACTGAAAGGCCTCAATTAGGAGCCTCTTGCCATAGTCCAGGTGAAAGATAATAAGGTTCTAAAGAAGGGTAGTAGTCATGTGAATGAAAAGGAAAGGGATTGATGTGAGAGGTACTGTGGAAGTAGAATTGAAATGACTTAGCTCTTCATTGCATATGAGGGGTGAGGGACAGAGATGGAAATAAGGGTGATTAGGAAGATGGTGCCTTCAACAAAAATTGGGAAGTTTAAAGAAAGAATAAATTTAGAAGAGATTAAGTTCAGTTTTACATATGTTACATTTGAGATGCTTTCTTGCTCATCTCAGGTGATATTTAATAAAGCAACTTATTTTCATTTGCCCTTCTTATAAAAGTTGCTTGCTAGCAATTTTTGCATCTTGAGGTATTTTTTGTTGCTGTTCAGTTCAACAAATGAATGAGTCAGTAAATATTTATTAAACCCTTACTGTGTTCCAGGTACTGTGCTTAAGCCCTGGGGATACCAATAAAGCCAAAAGATGGTACCCTCTCTCTCAAGGAGTTTACAATCTAATGGGGAAACAACATACAAACACCTATATACAAAGAAGATATATACAAGATAAATTGGAGATAATAAACAGAGGAAAGGCATTTGCATTAAGGGGAAATCAGGAAAGGCCTCTTGTAGAAGGTGGGATTTTAGGCTAGATTTAAAGGAAGGATGAGGGGGAGAATTTCAGGCATTAGGAAGTGAAAATGCAGTGATGTCTTGTATAAGAAACAAAAAGGAGGCCAGTGTCACTAGATCGCAGAGTAAATGGGTGAATAAGGTATAAGAAGTCTGGAAATGTGTGTGTTGGGGGCAGGGAAGAAGTGGAGGGGGTGGAGGATGACAGATTATGATGGACTCTGAACACCAAAAAGGATTTTATATTTTATTCAATGGAGTTCATTGAATGGGAGGGCAGTAGTGGGACATTGTAAGGCCTCCATTTTAGAAAGATAAACAAATGAGTGGAGGATGGCTTGGAGTGGGGAGAGACTTAAGACAGGGAGACTAGAAGACTGTTGCAGTAGTGCAGGCATGAGGTGACAAGGACTTCTGTCAGGGTATTTCAGTGTCAGAAGAGAGAAGGAAGCCTCTAGAAGAGCTCTTGCAAAGGTAAAGTCTATGGGACTTGGCAACAGATTGTACATGGAGGGTAATAGAGAGTGAGCAATTGAGGAGGATGCCTAGGTTGTAAGCCTTTATGATTGGAAGTATAGTAGAGATAGCATCTGGGAAGTGAGGAAGAGGGGAAGATTTGTGGGAATGTGTGTGGAGATAATGAATTCAGTTTTTGATGAGTTAAGAATGTCTTCGGGACATCCAGTTTGAGATGTCCAGTAAGCAGTTGGAGATGCGAGACTGGAAGTCTGGAGAAAGGTTAGGGCTGGAGAATGGTAAGGATCATTGGCACAGAGATGATGATGACCATGGGAGATGATGAGATGATCAAGTGAAATAGTTTAGAGGAAGAAAAGAAGAGGACCCAGGACAGAGCTCTGGGTTACAGCAAAGGGTGACCTGGATGGAGATCCAGCAAAGGAGACTGAGAAGAGGTCAGATAGGTAGAAGGACAATCAGGACAAAAGAGTGTCCTGGAAGCTGAGAGAGAAGAGAGTGTCACGGAGAAGAGAGTGATTATTTATTTATTTTAGATTTATTTAGTTAGTTTTTAGTTTTCAACATTCACTTCCACAGGCTTTTGAGTTTAAAATTTTCTCCTTCTCCCTCCTCTTTCCTCCCAAAAGATAGCATGCAATCTAATGTAGACTCTACATACACATTCATATTAAATATTTTCACATTAGTCATGTTGTAAAGAAGAATTAGATCCAATAGGAGGAACCTCAAGAAAGAAGAAACAAAACAATAACAAAAAAGAGCAAATAATATGCTTTGATCTACATTCCTACTCCATGGTTCTTTCTCTGGATGTGGACAGCATTTTCCATCATGAGCCTTTTGGAGTTGTCTTAGATCCTTGCATTGTTTAGAAGAGCCAAGTCTATGAAAGTTAGTCACCACCCAATGTGACTGTTACTGTGCACAATGTTCTTCTAGTTCTGCTCACTTCACTCAGCATCAGTTCATATAAGTCTTTCCAGGTTTTTCTGAAGTCCACCTGCTCATCATTTCTTATAGCACAGTAGTATTCCATTACATTCATATACCACAACCTGTTTAGCCATTCCCCAATTGATGGGCATCCCCTCAATTTCCAGTTCTTGGCCACCACAAAAAGAGCTGCTATAAAAATTTTTGTACATGAGGGTCCTTTTCTCATTTTTTGTCTCTTTGGGATATAGACCTTGAAGTAGTATTGCTGGGTAAAAGGGTATGCACAGTTTTATAGACCTTTGGGCATAGTTCCAAATTGCTCTCCTGAATGGAGTGTCAGTTAATTTGAACAAATATTTATGAAGCACCTTCTGTGTGTAAGGTCCCGTTTCAGTTATTGGGTGAGGAGGGGGAAAAGTAGAAGAGACAGGAAAAATTACACAGTTCCTATTCCCAAGAAACTTACTCTTTAATGGGGAAGGTATGATGAAGGGTTGAATGTGGTGTGGCAAAAAGTTTATGGAGAAATAGACCATTTTAAAATGGGGTCATGGTGTAGTAGAAAAATGGTGGAACTGGAGTTGAGAGACCTCAGTTTAAATGAGAACTGTGTAACTTAACATGTTACTTTGAAATAGTAACAAGAAAGTTGCTTTGCCTTTCTGTGCCGGTTACCTCATCAATAAAATGACATCTAGATTAGATGATCTTCCCCCTCCCTCCCCCCTTCCCAGTCAGTAAGAATTTAGTGAATCTCTAATGTCTTCTACGAACTGTGCTAAGAGCTAGGGATAGTAAAAAAAAAAAAAACAAATGAATGAATGGAGTTCTGCTCTTAAAAAGCTCACAGTCTAATGCACTAAGTCTCAGGGGTGGGGAACCTGCCACCTTCTAGGTCTTTGGGTGCGGCCTTTTGACTGAGTCTAATTTTACCCAACAAATGCTTTTATTAAGAGGATTTGTTCTGTGAAGTTTGGATTCAATCAAAGGGCTGTACTTGAGGACCTAGAGGGCCACATGGGCTTTGAGGGCAAAGGTTCCCCATCCCTGGATTAAGGCAACACAAGCAATATTTTTCTGGCTCAGGTTTCTCCTGCTGTTGCCTCAGTCTCTAATATTGTAGTTCACCTCATCTGAAAGTACAGATAAAGGGCACTTACATAGAGTGATCTGGTTAGTGTCAGAATTTAAAACTGATTACCAGACCAACGATTCCTTTTTATATATTTTGCTTCCCCACAGTCTCTGGGTGTCTCCCAAACCACTCCAAAGCAGGGGTTTTGCCATTCTACACAGAATATGCTCCTCCTTTCTTTTCCACCTATTTTATTCCATCCTGGGAGCTCACCTCACCTGCTACAGTTTCAATATATTCCTCTTTGAGTTAAAGTGAGTAATATTATGTTTCCTAGGACTCTTCCCCCTTTTTGGTTTTTTTCTCCGACCAACTACCTCTCACTGGTCTACCTTCTCTCCCTATCGCCCCCACCCCCCCCCCTTAATTATTCAACATCCTACAGAATAGACACAATGAAGAGTTGTGTAAATCACTGGGGTACTATATATATATATATGTGTGTATATATATATAATGTTTATTATCTTTCTTCCCCCCATAGACTGAATGTCAGTTGTTCAGGTCAACTTAAATGCTGAATCCCTAGTGACAGTATTGTTGCACATCTTAGCATTACAGAAACAATCTACTGAGCTGACTGCATATACAATGGTAAATGGTAGAAGAATTCTCACTGTAAATAGGTACAAAACAAGGTTATCCAATTTTATTACTCTGTAAAATAGTTTTAGAAATGCTCCATGTTAATAAGACATGAAAAAACCAGCATGATTGGGGCCGCAAGGTGGCTCAGTGAAAAGAACACCAGCCCTGGAATCAGAAGGATCTGAGTTCAAATTCGGCCTCAGGCACCTAACATTTACTAGCCCTGTGACCTTGGGCAAGTTGCTTAACCCCAATTGCCCTGCCTTCCCCCCTCCAAAGAGCAAAAACAATCAAACAAACAAAAAAAAACCTAGCATGATAACCCATATATGCCTGGGAAATCCAAGGAACTTGACAAAAAATAAATTATTTCTACAGGATAGCAAAATATAAGATAACGAGTCCTCAAATCATCCTCATTCTTAGATACTAGCAACAGAAACCAAGAATATACTAATAAAAAAAGAACTATCACTCATAGTAATGACAAAAAAAATGTAAGTATTAACAAAAAAATAAAATAACAAAATTTTTTTTTCAGAAATAAAGGGCTTTGCCATCTATAGAGAATCCCTCTTCTTTTTGGACCTTGCATATGATATTATCCACAGGCTGTTCATGCTTCACTTGATATTGATAATCAGAAGGTGATTAAATAAAATGATCCCTGTGATTGGCATCTATCAAAGAATTTTGTATGATCTTAACATATATGTGGGAAATACCCTGTTAAAATGAACCTTTAGGACTCTTACTATGCAATCTCTTTTTTTCTTCCTGTTCAGCAAACAGTAAACACAGCAGAATCTTATGTTCTCTACTACTTTTCAATACAAGATAATTTGGGAGGAAAAGGAATGGTAATTGAAGAGTTCAGGAAAAGCTTCACTGTAAAATGTAGTACTTGAGTTATATTTTGAAAGAAAAAAAGGATTCTAGGAGGCATTGGGGATAACCATCGTACATGTATGGATGGGGGGGGAGGGGTGTTATTAGTGAGAAACAGAAGTCAGTTTGACTGGATCACAGAGTGAAGGAAAAGGAATGACATTCGTTGAGGACAGAAGGGTAGCGTAGGGTCATGATAGGCCTTTAAAAGCTTAAAAAAAAGAAGCCAAACTAGGTTACATTTTATCTTAGAGGCAATAGAGAACCATTGTTGCTTAATAGGGAAGGACCATGATTACATCTGTGCTTAAGGAGGAGCACTGATAGCAGTGTTTAGAAGGAAGAACAGTAGTAAAAGTTGGAAGACCTAGAGACTAGAGACTAGTCAAGAGGTTATTACAACAATCTAGGCAAGTAATTAGGACCTGAAGTAACTCTAGGGTGAGTAAATAGAAGAGGTCCAATGAAACGTGTTGCAGATAGAAAGGGTAAGATCTGACAACTCATTGAATAAGTAGGATGAGAGAAAATGATGAGTTGAGGATAGGCTAAGATTATAAACATGAGAGACTGGAAAGGTGGTGGTAGTTTGCACAAAAACAGTGAAGTTTGGAAAGAGGGGATGATTTGGAAGGATGAGTTCACTTTTTGTTGTTTTTTTTGGGAGGGCAGTTGGAGTTAAGTGACTTGCCCAACGTCACACGGCTAGTTTTTGTGTTAAGTGTCTGAAGCCAGATTTGAACTCAGGTCCTCCTGACCACAGGGCCAGTGCTCTATTCACTGTGCCACCTAGCCACCCTGAGTTCACTTTTTAATGTATTGAATTTCATATGTTTCTAGGACATCCAGTGTGAAATATCTAATAGTCAGTTGGTAATATGGAATTGAGAGGCTGAAGCTTGATATATAGGTCTGAGTTATTTGTATGGGCATGGGAGCTGATGAGGTATCAAGAGATTGTAGAGGAGAAAAGGATCTAGGACGGAACCTTGGGGAATACCTACAGTGAGGAGTCCCTTCAAGTTCTAAATCTAGAATTCTATAATCAAGGATTCATGGAGAAGGTACCACCTGAGCTGTGGAAATGAAGACAGTATTTCCTAGGCATTGTGAAATACAAAA
Organism: Petaurus breviceps papuanus; assembly: GCF_028583685.1. Taxonomy (NCBI): domain Eukaryota; kingdom Metazoa; phylum Chordata; class Mammalia; order Diprotodontia; family Petauridae; genus Petaurus; species Petaurus breviceps. Next base: position 100,503,285 of record NW_027187419.1, read on the forward strand.
GAAGGAAAAAGGGGTCAGTCTGCACAAATGCATTGAGATGGAAATGGGAAGAAGGAATTAAGAGAAAGCTAACTGTCTAGTTTGGTTGGAACATAGGGTACATAAAGAAAAGTAGCAGAGTGAAATAAAGCTACAAAGGAGTCAGATTGGGAAATGACTTAATTGCTACTTATATCTTACTCTTTCTACACAATTGGAGGCACAAAAATGACTTGGGCAGACCAGTGTATTAGGAAGGTTTCTTTCAAAACTGTACGAAAGCTATATTAGAGGGTAGGGTACCAGTTCAGTTCAGGAAGTATTTATTAAGTGCCTAAAAATGGTAGGTACTGTGCTAGATGCTGGGGAGATAAAAAATTAAACTGTCCATGTCCTCAAGGATCTTCCCATTCTATCAGGGGCAACAGTATGAACAAACACATTTTATATTTGTCAAAGCAAAACTTAAAGTACAAAGTAATTTACAAATTACTAGCAAGTGGCAGGGTCAGGATAGTCTTCATAGAAGAGCTGGTACATGTGTTGAGTTTTGAAGGAAGCTTGGAGTTCTATGAGATGGAAGTGAGGAAAGGGCAGTAGAATGTCATCTGTGAGGTAGAGCACAAAGCCTAAAATGATTAGTTCTGTTTTTGTCATGTTCAGTGTCCACCCAAAGATGCTGAACAGATAGTTAAACTGAAACTGAAGAGCATGGAAAGATCTTGGGCCTAGATATAATTATCTGCTTTAAGCATATAATTGAAGCCTTGGGAATAGATACAATCACTCAAAGTGAAAAGAAGACCAAAGACAGAGTAGTAGAGCACACACATTCTTAGGGGGTGGGAAGATCATGAGCCAGCAAAGGTAAACCAGAAAAGAGTCAGAGAAGCCAAGAGAGGAGAGAGTATCCAGGAGTTATCATTTGATGCTGTCAGCTGTGTCATTTGCTACAGAAAGACCAAGAAAGATGAAGACTTAAGAAATAGCTGTTATTTATGATAACTAGGAGGTAATTGACCTTGGAGAGTTAGGAGTAAAAGTATAGTGAATCAGTGGAGGGAGCAAATATACATTGCTCTTTTTCAGAAGTTTATTTTTATGGGTAAGAATGTCTATAGGACTATAACATGAAGAATTGGCAGCATTGAAGGAGAGATCTATGGACCCAAACTCTCCAAAGAGAAAAGAGACAATAAGATCAAAGTCAGAAGTAAAATGATTGGTATTGATAAAGAGATTCACCTTGCCTTCTGAGACTGGCATGAAGGCGGAAAGGTCAGGTGAAACCATAGAGAGCTTTTGAGGTATGGAAGATGGAAAATGAGAGGGGAAAATATACACAGATAAGTAGGTAGACAGAAATTTTAGGAGGAAGAGAGAACTACCAACTAAGGTTGTGGAGGAAGGAATTTTGCCGGGACGTGGTACTCAAGCTTTGAAAGAAGTTAGGAATTCCAAGAGGCAGTAATGAAGAAGGTGTACATTCCAGGAATGGGTGATGATTAGTGCAAAGTCATTTTGATTATGACAGTTTTGCACAAACAAACAGATCTAATGCAGTTAAAATTTATAGGGAAACAAATAATTGGTAAAAAATATATTGCCGTTTTTTACTGCAAAATCACTGATAATTAGGAAAATGCAAATTAAAACAACTCCAAGGTTCCACTTTACACTCATTAGATTAGTAAAAGGAAAATAGAAATGTTAGAGAAATTCAGGAAAACTGACACACTAATGCTTTGTTGACGGACTTTTGCTTTGGTCTAGACATTTGGAATCATGTCCGAAAAGTTATTAAACTTTATTTAATAAAAGTTGTTAAACTACACACTGTGACTAGGACTATGCCCAAAAAAAGATAAAAGAAAGAGGACAAGAGCCCATATGCACACAAACATTTATAGCAGCTCTTTTTGTTGGAAACTAAGGAAGTGCCCTTTTATGGGGGAAGGGCTAAATAAATTGTGGTGTATAAATACAATGGAATATGATTATGCTATAAAAAATGATAGAAACGGGGAAAGACCTGTGATCAGATGCACAATGAAGTGAGCAGAACTAGGAGCAATTTATACAATGACAAAGTTATAAAAAACAACTTTGAAAGATTTTAGAAATCTGATTAATGCAAATGATAAAACCATGAATCTAGAGGACTAAAAATGGATTATACCATTCACTCCTGCCAGAGAAGTGAGACACATATTTTTGTCGTTGTTGTGTTTGTCCTTCATTTTCGAAGAAGACCACGGCATCAGAGAAATGATGACATGACTGGCAGTTGACTTTTATTTGAGTGATTGAGGGTTGTACAAGATCACCAGCCTCACTTTCTCCTTCAGAGCCATCTGGATCCAGTGACCAAAATTCATCAGGATGACTGGAGATGACCCAGGATGCAATGGGAGACCCTGGCCCTTTTAGGCTAAGGCCTTTTCATGAACTCGCTTAGAGTGAGGTAACTCCTATTCAGTGAATAGGCCTCTTTAAGAAGTGAGTCAGGGGCAGCTAGGTGGCAGTGAGTAAAGCACTGACACGGAGTCAGGAGGACTTGAGTTTGGTTCTGGCCTCAGATACTTAACACCCACCCACACACACAAAAAAACTAGCAATGTAACCTTGGGCAAGTTACTTAACCCCAATTGCCCTCCAAAAGGAAAAAAAAAAGTGAGTCAAGGCAACTAACTGATAGACTGGGCTTTTTCTCAGCAATACAAGGTTATAAGACAACTTCAAAAGACTCATGATGGAAAGGCATATCCACATCCAGAGAAAGAACTACAGTCTGAATGCATATTGAAGCAAATTGCTTGCTCTTTCTCTTTTGTGTTTTGTTTTGTCCCTTCTTTCTCATTGTTCACTTCATTGGTTATAACCCTTCTTTACAACTTGACTAATGTTTAATGTGAAGGTATTTGTAGAACCTATATTTGATTGCCTGCTGTCATGGGGGGGAGGGCTGAGGAGGAGAAGGGGGAGAAAATTTGAAACTCAAGGGATTGTGGAACAGAATGTTATAAACTAAAAGCAAATAAATAAATAGATAGATGGATGGATGGATGGATGGATGAATGAATGAATGAATGAATGAATAAATAAATAATTAAATAAATAAATAAATAAATGGAAAGTGTCAAGGGATGGCATCTTTAATTAGAAAAAAAAAATCAAGCTGAAAGGGGAAGACCCACAGGGTTGCTGTTCCAAAGAGAAACAGTTACCATTGACATTCACTCTAAGCCAGAAGTACCCAAAATACAACCAGTAAGTAGAGCTTGGGCAGGGAACTGTTGTGGTCTAGTCTATGAGCTTCATAGTGATCTGGGTTTAAGAAAAATGGGGTGGCTAGGTGGCGCAGTGAATAGAGTACCAGCCCTGCAGTCAGGAGGACCTGAGTTCAAATTTGGCCTCAGATATGTACTAGCAGTATGACCTTGGTTGGGCAAGTCACTTAACCCCAATTGCCCTGCCTTCCCCCCTCCAAAAAGAAAAAGAAAAAGGAAGAAAGGAAGAAATATATTTAGACATGGCCAAAGTGAGAGTTTATTTTGTTAGACTGTACATAGTTATTGTGAAGATATATGTTTCAGATTTGAATTGTAATGGGGTAGGCAGTATGAGAGAGATAATAAACACTTGTAAAAATTTAACTTTTTTTAAAAGCATGGAGATAGAAGATGAAATACTGAGTTAGAAGGGAAGTATCTTTAGGTCACTTTGGCTGGAACATGCCTAAAGGGGATATCCTGGGGACTAGACCTGTGATTTTTTTTTTTTAAGCAATTGGGGTTAAGTAACTTGCTCAAGGTTACACAGCCAGTTATTTTGTGTGGGTGCCAAGTATCTGAGGCCGGAACCGATCATGGGTCTCCCAACTCTGAGGCCGGTGCTCTTAACTCACTGCGCCACCTGGCCGCCCCTTAGACCTGTGATTTCAGTGGTGTAGAGATCTACCTCCTCTCTATCTCACACCTATCCCCCCGCCCCACTTTGCCCCCATCTCAAAGAAACCCTCTTATCAACACAGTTCCACGTCTGCTTAGTAGTTTACATTCATAAGAAACCTGCCTAGAGAACTAATAGTGTAAATGACATGACCAAATTCACATAGCCAGTGTGTGTTAGGAATAGTACTTGAATCCAGGTCTTCCTGACTTTGAACCTATCTATTACGCCATCCTGCCTTTCTACCCACGGGTAGATAATATGAAATAAGTAAAAAAATGTAGCTGGAAGTCATATTGTGGAGAGCTAAAGAGTTGAGGATTTTCTGGTTTTAAAAAACATAAAATAGACTATTGTTCAAATAGAAATAATTTTGTTTCCTGTTTGTAATCTTTCCAACTGCCAACTCTTAAGATACTATGAGACCTTTTGCTTTACCAATGGCATTTGTTTAAAGTGTGTTTCTTTTCTAAATCTAACTTTAGCAAAATTAACTTCTTGCCAGCATTCTGATTATTTTAAATAATTGTATTTTCATTAAGGTCACAACCATGTCAGACAAAAGTGAATTGAAGGCAGAATTGGAGCGAAAGAAGCAGCGGTTAGCTCAAATCAGAGAGGAGAAGAAGAGAAAGGAAGAAGAAAGAAAGAAAAAGGAAGTAAGCTTGTTTATGTTTTAGTTACATTAATCTGTTTTGAATAACCTGCTTATTCATTTGCTTCATAATTTCATAGTATTTTAAACTGTAGTAGTTTTAGTTTTGTGAATCCAACTCTAGTTTCATATCTATCTCACTTTAAACAAACCTTGAATTCCTCAACAGATCTATCATTTCATTGATGTGTATTCCTTCCAATATTAAAGGTAATAACTCATCCATACTTTTCAGATACCTTCCTTTCTTCTCCAAAAGGATCTACTTTGTGTTCTAAAGTCTCCTCTTTAGGCCTCTTAAGCACTGTCTGAGAAACAGACAGTGAATGCATCACTTAGGCTTTCCACCTTTTTACTCTCACTTCCTTGATGGGCCCACTTTTCTTTTCCCATCCTGTATTCCTTGGATGAACCTGTCTTTTATGCTGTTTACTATGTACAAATCATCGTTCGTCATTGACTGTAGCCATTTATACCCACCCTGCACGTTTCCATTGAACTGTGGGTTACCTATAATTTTTATTCTTTGGAGATTTGGGTATTTGGTAATTCATATACATAGCCACATGGTTATCAGATTATTGCTGTTAAAAAGATGAGGTTTTGTGTCAGATTTTTCTATGGGATTGTTGAAAATACTTTCCCAAATGCAAGTCAATTCAGTTCAATAAACGTTTATTAAGTACCTACTATGTGCACAGTTCTTGGGATAAAAAGACAAATAGGTCTTGCAGTTAAGGAATTTATGCTCTGCGTGGCTTCTCTCTTCCTTCTCTTTAATTCTGGGTCCTGCTCATAGTTCATCTACTTCATCTGTAGTTCCTGTCCAAGATTAACATACTAATGGACTAACTCAGCCTGGGTTCTACCCAGTTGTAGTCTGGACAAGAGGCATTCTTCATTTCTTCAGTTTTCTTGTATTTATTCTTTCGAATAATTAGAAATTTAATCAAAGAGGTCCCAACAATGTATAATTTTTCCTCTTATTTTGCTATCTTTTCCTTTTTAAAATATATTGAAAATTGATCCCTTGGAGCTTTCAACATTGCTCCCTCAAGCATGAATATCTTTTTTTTTGCTTTTCGGAGTGGGGAGGGCAGGGCAATTGGGGTTAAGTGACTTGCTCAAGGTCACACAACTAGTAAGTGTTAAGTGTCTGCGGCCGGATTTGAACTCAGGTCCTGCTGACTCCAGGGCTGGTGCTCTATTCACTGCACCACCTAGCCATCTCTAGCGTGAATATCTTTGTGTATATGAGTGTATGTGTGTATGTTTTTGGTATAATCCAGCAACTCTTCCCTTCTCATTTTCTTTTTTTTTTCCAAAACAGAAATTTAATAGTACTATATTTTTTCCAATATAAATATAATCTTTAACATTCCTTTTTTATAAAATTTTGAGTTCCAAATTTTTTCTCTCCCTCTCTTTTTTTATCCTTCCTTAAGATAGTAAGCAGTTTGATATAGGTCACATATGTGCAATCGTGTAAAATATATTTCCATATTAGTCATGTTGTAAAAGAAGAAACAGTTTACAAAAAAAAATTACAGTTTGTAAAAGAAAAAACCTATGAAAAATATAAAGTGAAATATAATATGCATCAGTTCTTTCTCTGGACATGGATACCATTTTTCATCATGAGTGTTTTGGAATTGTTTTGAATCATTGTATTATTGATGAGAAGAACTAAAACAATCATAGTTGACCATCATACAATACAGTGTACAATGCCTTCTTCATTTTCTTATGTATCATTTTCACTTCTCCAAATGCACATTAGGTACTAAGTTATCAAGAGTACATACAGATGTCCTAAGTTGATGAAAATTAGTCATTATAGAAAATATAGGCAGATTTGTCTCATTTTTCATCTATTTGCTTTTTTCCCAGTTTCACCTATAAATACGCCATCTTAGGCCCTCTGCTCTACTTTCTATATACTCTCCCTCCATGACCTCATCATCCCTTGGGTTTAATTGTCATCACTACTCAGCTGACTCATAGGTCTAGAAATCCAGCTCCAGTTTTTCCTCTGACCTTCAGTTCTGCATCACCATTTGCCTAATTGGACATTTCAAACTGAATGTTGCTGAGACATCTCAAACTCAGTATGTCCCAAATGGAAGTTATCCTTTTTTTCAAAATCACATATCTTCTAAACTTATATTTCTATCTAAGATAATACTGTTCTTCCAGTTTCCCAGGTTTGTAAACTAGGTGTTATCCTCAGCTCCTCTCCCCATATATCTGATCAGTTTCCAGTATTTTCTTTTCTCCCTCAACAACATTTCTTGCACCTAACCCCTTCTCTTTATACATACAGCTAAAACCTTAGTTCAGGCTTTCATCACCTCTCACCTAGATTATTGTAACAATTTCCTAATTATTCTCTTTGCCTTAAGTCTCTCCCTACTTCTCTCTTTTCTGTCTTCTTCCTCTGCACTGCTGTAGAGGGATTTTCCTTAAGCATAGATCTGACCACATCACTTACCTACACAGTCAATTCCAGTGGTTTACTATTGCCTTTAAGATAAAATGTAAACTCCTCTTTTTAGCTTTTAAAGCCATGTATGACCTGACCCTAAACTGCCTTTCTATCCTTAATGGACATTTCTCTCCTTCTCTCATTCTGTGACCTAGACACATCTGCTTTTTTTCTCTCTGTTTATTTGTAAGAAATTCTACTTCCTGTATGTATGCCATTGCACTGAGTGTTGCCAGTGCCTAGAATGTATTTCCTCCTTACCTCTGTCTCCTTAAATCCCTTTCTTCAAGATGCAGCTCAAGTACCACCTTCTACATGAAATTTTTCCTGATCCCCTCAATTGTATTGCCCTCCCTCTCAAACTAGCTTGTATTTTATTTAAATAGAAGTTTTTTATTTTTATTTATTCTCTTTCCATTTTTCCTATATATTCTTTTTTTTTCTCTCCCAGTTAGAATATAAACTTGCAAGTAAGGATTGATTCATTTATTGTATTTTTATTCCTTGGACCTAACACAGTGCCTGGCACATAGCAGGCAATTGATACATGCATGTTGATTGATTAATTGATGATCTGGCATAGTTGAGTATCAGGACAAACTTTCTTCAGATTCATTTTCTCTTCCATTGATCTTTGCTGTCTTATAAAGTACAAGTGTTCCATCATCTCCTGCTGTAACATTTCGAAAATGAGTTTATATTCTAAAGGGGTGCTGGGACCCCAAGAATGCCAAGGTAGCATTGCCTGGAACAAATTCATACATTCAAGCTTTCTCTTAGTCAAGTGGCAAAATGTTTATTGTGATGCCAATAGAAGTGGACAAGAGTTCTTAGGTAACCTTCAAACTAGTGAGGATGGTGCTGGGGCATATATGGAAAAAAGACAAAGGAAAAGGATGCCAAGGATTCTGATTAGGTAATCTAGGGGTCTGGTTGTTTTGGGGAGCTATAGATGGGAAAATACAGGAAGTCTGCAGAGGTAACTTTGTTGATACCAGACATTGAGGGAGTTGTCAAAGGCGTGGACCTTAGGGATCTGGTGTGAGGAATTCTTTGGGCCAACAAGGGAAAAAAATCCTTGGGCCAGGCACCCCTCCATCTGTTTTGATAAGAGAATGTGTTCTGCAACAAGAGAAAATTTTGTCACAGGGCAGGGGCCTACTGAGAAATTGGGAGGCTTCCAGAGACATGATCTTAGGTCTGGAGCCCAAGCACCCTGTCTGTGTTGCCTTTGGTTTCCATGTCTTTCTACTTGGCAAATGCTTGCTGACCAAGGCTACTTATTTGGGCAGTTGCTTTACATCATTTAAACTTCTATAAAAATGATGATAGCTCATATCAATATCTTTTCCTTTATCCATTTTCCAGTAGCTTGTTTTAATAGGTCAGATTGGCCCCTTTTAGCTATCTTTTAATCCTTATTCTTCTAGTTAGGTGTCAATTTTGTCATTTTCTCTAGCAAATGGATAGTTTGCATACAGACAGTTGCTTCAAAAATGGCTTCCAATCAGCAAATAGTTATTTCCTATATGTTAAGATATAATTACTTTCATTTTTTGTAATAGTATTTACCATACCCAGGACTTTCCCATTCTTTTGGAAGAAAGAATTCATGATACATGTGCTTTGTCACAAACATATATAAATATAAACATATCAGTATGTCCCAAATGGAAGTTATCCTTTTTTTTCAAAATCTCATATCTTCTAAACTTCTATTTCTATCAAAGATACTACTATTCTTCCAGTTTCCCAGGTTTGTAAACTAGGTGTTAAATGCGTGTTAAATAAACATACATGTTTATGTTGATCTGATTTAGAGAATCTTGTATTCTTTATAGAATTTCTCAGCAATAGATGTTGCTACTTACTACATAAACCTCATGAAATTTTTGCATGAGCTGTTCATGAGCATACAAAGGCAAGATCACTGATTGTGCCATGAAATGATATTTCTTGTTACTTTATGGCACAGAGGTCCACAAATTAAATTCAACAAACATTTAAGTATTTGTTATCTATACTGTACACTATTATACTAGATGCTGGAAATGCTAAGAAAAATGAAAAGTTCCTTTGCTCAAGAAGTTTAAATTGTGGAGGGTAGGGGAAGGGATTAAAACCTGTCAGTTCTTCATTTATTCCTTCAAGGAGAACCTAGGTACCATACTTTGATTTAGCTGCAATTCCTTATGGTTTCATTTATGGTGAGAATGTCACTTTTGCTTGATTTACCTCCTTTAATAATAAACTAAATTATTGGTCATTAAATAAGGATCACACAGAATACTAATAGTTAAATTAATATTTGTAGATGATAAAAAAAAGCCCTGTGGTTCTTAGCATCCTCTTCTCCCCTTCTCACTATCACTTCAGAAACAAAAGCAGAAGGAGGCCATCCAGGACTACAGATCCATTTGTATTGTTATTTATTTCATGGGTTGCTGTTAGTAGAGAATTCATCACCTAATATCCAGGCTACTGGAGTCTTACTTTTGTTGATTCCTGGAGGTATACAGACAACATCTGTTGCTGGGACTATAATTGAAGCTTTTCCATTGTGGTAAAACCTGTCAGAGGCTGTATTTCTCCTGTACATATTTTAGGAGCCCAGTTCATCTCCATGCCTTGGTGTGGTATTAGCATAAGACTTTGGGGGCAACAACCTAATATACAAAAATGAGCATTTACAAAGCTAAACTAGGGAATAATTGTTCATTTTTCCAAATGGGTTCTTTCCAAAAAGAAAGGACTTAGCATAGGCTTCCTTTAATTGGCAAGCAGTTGGGCTCACATGCAATTTTCCACAAAGCAGTGTCCATTTGTATTGTATTAACATATTCAAGCCACAAAGTACAAATAAATGGCAAGCCGTTAATTTGAGTTTTGAAATAATTTATCTCATCTTAATATTTTATTAATCTCAGATGCTAGTAATCTGATAATATGAGCTTAATTAGTGGCATAGTGGCCATATCCTGAATGTTACAGTGAGTATTTGTTAGAGGATACATATTTATTTCTTACTGATGAAGAAGGGGCTAGATATATAGAAAAGTCCTAGCAATATGATTTTACATGTATTGTAATCAAATGTACCTTTTATCACTGTTTATTTTATAGAAAGTTTTTAGATAGATGGGAATAAACTAGTGATAGATTTTGAATGGCATATCAGCATATCATATCCGAAGTGTATTCAAAAAATTTTTCTATGGTACTTTTGTTGATTTGTTGTTTCATTGACATAGGCACTCCTTTCACAGACGCCCCACCATGGTTTTTCATGTTGTCCACCTTTTTTTTTCCTTAAGTCCTTCATACAATAACTGTTACTTGTTGTTTCTTTGCCTAGGGCAGTGGAAAAATTAGTAGCAAAAATAAATGCTAGGAATTGCTTAAGTTCACCATTAGCAGTCACTCTATTCATGATGTGTGTTGAAGTTATTCTTGTATCCAGCATAACTTTCTGTGCTATGTTATATGCTAGTTGGAGTTTTAAGCCAGTTACTTGATTAAATAATGAGCAACTGCCAGAATCATGATTCAGACTTGGAAGAGCTATCCCAGAATATCATCTATAGGATTAATCTATCCAAAGATGACAGATGGCCAATTATTGCTTTCCAGTTTTCAAGGATGATCATGTTATGATTGGCATCTAATTTTCCAGGACTGTCTGTAATATGATTGGCATCCAATTGAGAGTTTGTGAAACATGTTCATAGAATTAATTTAATGGGATTAAACCATGAATTGGTAGTGACATACATATTCATGTGAAGGGGACAGAATATAAGACTAAGCTAATAATTTCGTTGGTAAAATAAGCTCAGATGGTTCTCCTATCTTGATGGATCTTTTTTTCCCTTGATGATTTCCTTAAATTTATATTGATAGGGTTTGAATGAATTTGAACAACCTTTTCAGCCTTATCTGAAACTGTTCCCCTCTGTGTCCTCTGTCCAAACTAGAAGGCTCATTGTCTTCTGTATACATGCTACCTTATTTTATCCTCCTTCAGTGCCTTTGCTTTTACTGCCCCATATACTTCCTCTCTCTACTTCCCTCTTTCTTTGTATCTTTCATGGGTGTTTGCACAATAGAATTTGAGCACCACCTCCCTACCAAAGACCTTTTTTGATCCCTGCAGTTGTAAAGCACTCTTCCACCCTTGAAATTATACATAAGAGATTAAACATCTTAAACATAGATTTAAGTTTGATAAACCTATTTATTTTTTATCACTGGAGGAAAGTACCCTATAAATTGTTCTCCTTCTTATCTTTAGGCCCCCCCCCCCCCCCCATCTACTGGCTCCTTCCTTTCTGCCTACAAACATATCCAAGACTGATATCCTGAAAAAAAAATTCCCCATATTTAATATCCAAATTTCCAAGAGAAGCTGTTTATGCCTGTTACCTCCATTTCCTTTCCTTTCTCTTCTCAACCCTTCTCATTACTCAACTGAAACTGCTCTCTCCCAAGTTGCCAATGACCTCTTAATTGCCACATCTGATAGCCTTTTCTCAGGCTTTATTCTTCTACTACTGGCCTCTCTTTCCTGGGTATACAATCATCTCTGAATTTTTGTCACAAGGTTCTCTCTTGGTTCTACCTGACGTCTCTTTCTCAGTCTCTTTTTCTGATTTGTTGACCATATCAGGCCCCTAACTTTGGGTGTTCCTGAAAGTTTTATCTTGGGCCCTTTCATATTCTCTCTACTCTAACATCTGGTAAAAGGTGATGGTGGCCTGTGCCAGGGTGGGTGCAGTGTCCCAGGAGAGAAGGGGACATATAAGAGATATGTTACAAAGGTAAAATTGACAGTACTTGAATACATTGGATAGAGGGAGTGAAAGAGAATGAGGAGTTGAGGATTACACCTAGATCATGAGCCTGAGTGACTGGGAATATGGTGGTACCCTTGACAATTATAGAGAAGTTAGAAAGAAGGGAGGGTTTGTGGGAAAAGATAATGAAGTCATTTCAGGTAATGTTGAGTATAAGATGTCTACAGGACATCCAGTTTGAGATGTCTTATAAGCAATTGGATATGCGAGAAAGGTTAAGGCCAGATCAATAGATTTGAGAATCATCAGTATAGAGATGATAGCCATAAGTGGGGGAAAAAAGAAAGAAAAAAGAAAACAAAATCCTTACTGGCCATGTCCAAAAACTTATCTCATTCTATATCTTGAGTCTATCATCTCTCTGTCATCTGTCTTAATCATCATCAAAAACTTATCTCATTCTATATCTTGAGTCTATCATCTGTCAGGAAATGAGTAGCATACTTCATCATTCCTCCCCTGGAAGGTGGTTGGTCATTGCATTGAGCATCACAGATTTAGAGGTGGAGAGGACTTCAGAGATCAGTAAATCCAACCCCTTTGTTCTATAGATGAGGAAACCAAGATCCAAAGAGATTAAATTATTTGTTCAAAGTCATATAGTTAGTAAATGAGATTTGAACCTAGATTCTTTGACTCCAAATCCAGCACTCTTTCTAATGTCCAATACTGCCTTTGCACTTCGCACTGAGATTATTTTTATAATCACAATTCCTGAGCTGTGTAAAGATATTCCACAGTGCTTTTTACTGGAAATTGAATGCTGTCTAGGTCTGCTTTTATGAAAATATTAATGAAAACCTCTTCCATATTTGGAAAACAAATTAATATGGGCCTTTAAAATTTCAGTTAATTCCTTTATAACTTACTAGAAATGTATTTTGGTAGAAGAGGGAAAGCATTTAAGAAAAGATCTGTTAATCTCTTATGCCAAACTTGGTTCATATCCTGAAAACACGCAGTAGTAACTTACTTTCATAAATCTGTGATCTCATAAAAGTGGGAAAAGGACCCATATGTACAAAAATATTGATAGCAGCTTTTTTTGTGGTGACAAAGAATTGGAAATCAAGGGGATACCCATCAATTGGGAAATGTGTAAACAAGTTGTGGTATATGAATGTAATGGAATACTACTGTGCTATAAGAAATGAGGAGCAGACGGACTTTATAATAACATGGAGAAACTTATATAAACTGATACTGAGTGAGGAGAGCAGAACCAGGAGAACTTTTTACACAATTACAGACACACTAATTTTGATAGACTGGGCTCCTCTCAGCAATGCAAGGCTATAAGACAACTCCAAAAGACTCTTGATGGAAAAGGCTCTCCACATCCAGAGAAAGAACTACAGAGTCTGAATGCAGATTGAAGCAAACTACTTGCTTTCTCTCTTTTTTGTTTCATTTGTTCCTTCTTTCTCGTTGTTCATTCCATTGATTATAATTCTTATTTACAACTTGACTAATGTTTAATGTGAAGGTATTTGTAGAACCCATATCAGGTTGCATGTCACCATGGGGGAGAAAGGCGGTGGGGGGCGGGGGGGATTTTGAAACTAAAGGGATTGTGGAACTGAATGTTGTAGAACTAAAAGTAAATAAACCTTATAAATAAATAAATAAATCTGTGATCTCACTGATATGAGACCAGTGTGAATTGTAACTCCATTCTTGCTTTCTTACCCTGTGTGATTCTGGTCCTTGTACAGTATCCTTTTATAAATCCTCCACAGATGATCAGCTGAATGTAACAGAAGCCTTCTAGGTATTTTAATATTGTTTGTATTGCCAGGCATCATATTAGCTATCATTCTTCTTGTGTGATCAGCTCACATCTTTTTCTAGTCATGAATCTTTGCGATATTTTTCATGTTGCTTCACCATAAAGAAATCATCATTCTTAATGTGTTGCAGTCTAATTAGGTCTTCCATATGACTTTCCATTGCCCTTTTGTTCATCTGCATTGTTTTACTGGCACCATGTTGTTCCATGATTCATAGTAATATAGTATCACCAGGAGACTTGGTGTTAAAAAGGCGGGCCTTTGTGTCAGGGATCAGACTGAGATCATTAAAAATTGCTGGGCAGTTTCTCAAATGTGAATCAGCTGATCCTAGCTCAATATTTATCTTCAATGGCTGATTCAGAACATGTGTACTGATGTTGTACTAAGCACAATGGGCTGCCTGTGCAACTATATCTGGGCAATATGAGTTTTTCATCCATTTGCATTTCTGTGTTGATTGCTAAACCATTATCTTTTGAATGACTCTTCATCTAATTGAGAAATCCTTGTAGTCTTCTTGGATTTCATGTAATCAGTATAGTATCTCCCACAAACAGAAGCTTCTAAGGAAGTTCCATTTTTAAGTAATCTGGCTTACATTTGGTCATTACCTAAGATGTCCTCTTATAATCTTTGAAGACCATGGCCTTGTTTTATGCCTGCTTGATATTGATAATCAATGGACAGTTGAACAAAGTTTTCTGTGGTTGCCAGTATAAGGGAATCTTGTATGATTTAATGCATGCATGGGAAGCACCTTGTTAGAGAATGTTTGAAGCTACATTTTACTCTACCAAATCACATGCTTTAAAAAACAACAAACTAAACACAGTGACATCTTGTACTTATTTTCACATTCTATGTTATGTGACATTGAAGATGGGACCTGCTGCAGAAAGTCTTTGCAAAAGGATACCCTCAGCATATACATAAACTATTCTTATAAATATTTTACAGAAATGAGAAGGTAGGCATAACACTTTCTGGGTAATAATGTAGCTGGTGATCTTTACATTTTTAGGAATTTTCCTCTTTTTGAGTTAACTTGCAAATTGATCTGTGAATGCCTAATATATAATTTCTGACAGTGATTTCTTCTCTATGTATTTCATTAGATCCAATCATTCATCTTCATTTTATCTTCTTCAGTGTCAATTTTATTTGCTCATACACCACAGCATGTGCCAAGGTTCAGGAGAAAGCAGATTACTGGCCTGTGGTCCCATATTGGGTAGGATCCTTAGAAACATTTGTGAAAGGGCATGGACGGTAGTCAGTCACACAGGTTAAGAAACTATGGCAAATGGCTTATCTTCTGGAAGGAATATCCATATTAATGAGATCATAGATTTATCTCACAGGCTTGTGGTGAGGAAAGTGCTTTGTGAATTTTAAAGTAAATAATAAAGTAAATCATTATCACTACCATTTTTAATTTGCGTTTTGGTCACCTTTATAAGTGTCCATTTAGAGAGAGTATCGTTTTTTCTATTAAATAGCCTAAGAATCACACAATTTTTAGATCCTTTATCAATATCTTAAATTGTTGGCTGTCTAAACATGATTTTTAGCATCCTTTTCTGCTACTTTGCCACCATCATTACATGTGTGAAAGATACTGCACAGAATTGAGAGTTAGTTTGAATTTTTATTTCATCTGTTACCAGAACCCAAAGATTTGTTACTTAATAGCCACCCTCCTGCTAATGAGCCTTTTGATGTCCTTGCTGGTCCCCAGACATGAGACATAGTCTTCTTTTTAGCTTGGTTGAGTATGCAAGAGCTTGTGCCCTGCTTACCTAGAGTTGTCATCATTGTCATTGCCTTCTCCTCCTCTACCTCCCAATTAAATTTTTTTTGCACAAAAAGTTATAAATGTCTCACACCATAAATAAGTTGAATTATGATTTTTTTTTTTTGCTTTTTAAATTTAGACTGACCAGAAGAAAGAAGCGGTTGCTCCAGTACAGGAAGAATCTGACCTTGAAAAAAAGAGGCGAGAAGCAGAAGCATTGCTTCAGAGTATGGGGCTGACACCAGAATCTCCTCTGGGTGAGAGTGGAAACATGTCCCTGCATTCCAGATAGTGTATTTAGCTTAGTTAAAAAGTGAAACTGTCAAGAGAATGAACAGGTTTGGGATATGGGGTACATTTTCCTTGTGTCTGTTCCCCTAGGAGCATTAATCGTATGCACCATTTATTTGGAATTGTCTTTATGTATTAAAATGTATCCAACACATGCATATCTGGGCAAATGTTCAAAGTATTGCAGACTTAATTATATTTATCATCATATAGTGACTCACTAGTTCATTCTGCTGACTTTTCTAGTTAAATTAGGCTAAGTGACTGTTGCATCAAAATGCCTGAGATTTTGCCTGCTTGAAAGCTAGAGGAGGGGTATAATGGGTTGATTTTCTGACAATGCTGATACTCAAGAGAATAGAAGTAGAGAGAAGATGTTTAAAGCTTCAATCCATTGCCCTGGCTGATAAGGGGAGATTATATAGAGGTTGTATCCCGTGGGACAATGATTTCACTGGTCTGTTTGCTTTTTTTTTTCTGTATTATTTAAAGTTTTAGTAGACCTAACAAATAAAAATCCTGAAATGGTAGTAAGTACGCCTGAGGAAAACTCAGTTAAATTATTGTGGAAAAGCATTTTAAAAGTATTTTTTATTGTATTGTGCTGGTACAGAAGTATATCAGCTAATTGGTTGTGCTGCAGAATAATTTAGATATGTGTGTCTCCAACTCTCTTAAGGCTTACAATTTTGTTTTGGATTTGGAGTAACTCCAATGATGACATTTTCGGCAGGTCTAGTTATCCTTAAAATCTTCATCTCTGGCTAGTTGCCCTTAATTCCCCTAGTTGCCTAAAAGTGGCCCTCAAAATAATGTCAATGTTTGGTCATTTACATGCCTGATTAGAACTGATGAATGTTAAAAACTAATGGGGAAAATGAGTTTCAGATACTGAACCCTTGATATAATGTAGTCCCCAGACTCCATACTATAGGTGCATACTGTTGCCAAGTCAATATGATAAAGAAGTCCTTATGGTGTTCTATAGTATCTAGCTGTGGCCAAGAACAAAATCAATTTACTTTAGGTAACTAATTCCCCACTGTGTTAGGAAAATGCCTCTTCTAAACCTAAAAAATTATTTACAGATTATAGACAAGAATTTTAAAATACTTTGGCTAGGTAAAACAGAGGTGAGGAACTTCTGACCTGTGGGTTGGATCTGGCCTGTACCTTGGCTTAATTTCATATAACCAGTGAAGGAAATAGCAAGAACTGAGGCATCTATATGTCTTCAGTCACAAAAATGCAATATGACTTTAATGCTATTGAGGTAATATCCTCTAAAGACCTTAGGTTTGGGTATTGCTGTATGAAAATCTCTATCTCTCTGTCTTTTTTATGTGTATATGTATATACAAATGTTTCCTTTTGCTTTCCTTTTCCTTCAGTGTCCTATTTTTTATTTATCATCTATTAAAATTGCTATTAGATGGGAATAGGATAGGATAGATAGAAAACTGGCCTCAGTCAGGAAGACCTAGGTTTAAGACTTGCCTCTGTGATACACAGTCCTGAGCAAGTAACTTAACTTCTTAGTGTCCCAAGCAAGTTTTCAAGATGATATATTTCAGAAGTTGTTTATCTATTTTGGTAGAGAGAGTTTTCTTGACTGGAAGTTCTCTATTCCAGTGAAATCCTAGAAATCATATTTCTACCTCTCTCGCCCCCTGTTTTTTTTTAAATAATAATAAAGATTAAGATGATAAGTAAAATAGCATATTTCAACTCTACTCTTGGTCAGATGGAATAGTTTTAGAACCTTTGTTAAGCTCTCCAAATGTAAATTTCTCTTTATCACTTTCTCCCAAAATATGTGTGTGTTATGCATGTTGTCTCTATAGAATAGACGCTTTAGGAACTGTTTCATTTTTGTCTTTATACCCCTGGTGCCTAGTATACTACCTGGCACTTATTAAGTACTTAGGAAATGCTTAATTGATTGATTAAAATCAAGGATGTGGAGACAGCTTAAATATATAGTGGTGTGAATAAAGATTAATGTTTGTTCTAGATTCTTTTGAAATTTTTTGGTAAGAAACAAAAGTATGCTTTATTCTGAAGATAGAATCAAGTCTTAGAATAGAGTGCAGTGACTCTTATTCATTCCAAGGCAGATTATCAGACTTTTAAAGGAGCATTATGAAGAATATGTCTTTGTAAATGCATGTCTTCAGAATACCATGCAGGCATGGTTTGGAGGCTTCTGTGTATGGGCTATGGAGAGTCATTGCTAGTATCTTTCTTCCTACCCCCTTCCTCCTCCCCCCCCCCCCCCAAAGTATATCTGTAACAACTTGTGTTGCAGTGTTTCTAAAGGGGAGGAGAGAGATTGCTGGTGATAGCTATTTTAGATATCAGATCAGAGGATGATTTTATCCTTATTTTCTAGTGCCTAATGTGCTTACACACATAGTAGACTCCGTAAATGATTGTTTAATTGAGTCCTCTATCCTCTCTAAGATTATACTGTGAATTAATGTGCCATAACCATGTATTCATGATTCAGGTGACCATTTCATCTTTCTTCATGACCCTTACTGACAATTTTTTTAAATAGCAGGGAGAGTTTCCCTCTGTGTGCCTCAAAGCTTTAGACAGCTGTAGCCACATTAAAGAAATATTCTTTTTTTCCTTTGGTAAGGAGCTCTATGGTCAACCCTTGATTTTTTTTTTTTTTTTAGGTATTTGGACAAAGACTATGCTTTATGTCATCTAAATTGTATATGATTAAGATGATGTATGGTCTTCCATCTTTCAGAGTACCTGGAATATTTAAGAGAATTAATTTTTATTAATGTGGAACTGGAAAAAATAAAATAAAAATTATTTTAATAATAATTAATATTATTACTATAGTATTTTTATTTCTGTATATATGTATATAGAAGGAAACATACATATAAATTATTTCGTTATTATCTTTTTCTATCCAAAGTTGTTCAGTTTTCTTTTGTGGATATTGTTGTAAAAGGAGAGGGATGAATTTGAACGCCAACTCTTAGTTAAGTCATTATTCCAGTTTAAGGTCCTCAATAAATGGAGGAGAAATGCTGGCATATTTTGTGATGCATAATTATTTAAAGAGATGATTATAGCCAGTAACATTTTAGGACTAAAGTTCTAATATCTTTTCTTTAGATATTCAATTTTTATTGAATTTTCTGTGATCCCAAACAATCCTCAAAAGAGGAAATAACCATGGTATGCATGCTAAATACATAATAAGGCCCTATTCTGACCAAAAATACACTATATGCCATTTTGAATTAATTAAAATTATTAAGCAAAAGTATATTTAAAGCACTATTACATATTAGGGCATCAAGAAAAAAGTGAAGAAAGCAGGGACAGGTAAACTGGGTATTGTAGAAAGAGAATATTTTCTTTTCTCTTCACATTCAGGCACTGCAGTGGCATATACAAATGTGCCAACAGAAGCACAGTGCCTGCCCTCAGGTTGCTCACAATATAATGAAGGAATCAACATGCAAACAACTGTGTGCCCACAAGATGTATAAAATGCAAAAGGGAGGTAATTTAGAGGGAAGCCATTAACAGTGAAGAGGGGGGAGTGGGAAAGGCCTCTTGCAGAAAGAACTGGCTACCCATTTTGTCACTAGGTTATATTATTATTTATGAATTGTTTGAAAAGGCACATTTTTTCCCTACTGATACATTTAGGAAATTTTTCAGAGGATCATTTTTTATTGCTAATTCTCCAAATAAGACTAATTTTTATTTTTCGTTCAAATTCACATTACTTAATGTTTTGTGGGGTTGCTTCTTAGCAATTATCCATTTTTCATCAGAGGAAGTTATTCTCTCACTAAGTATCTCTGAATAAGTCATGGAATGCCACATTATCTTTGAAAAATTTTCAACTGTAATTAAGAAAGCTGATGAATGTAAGAAAATCTTAATTTATTTCAAAATTTATTTCAAAATTATTCAAAATAAAATTTATTTATTTCAGAAAGATATAGCAACTTTTACAATACAACAACTTAAAGAAATATTTGGTTTCTTTTAACTAGTAAAATTAAGCCTTCTCACTGTCTAGACCAACAGGCTTAATTATTTCTTCTGTAAATGTTCCTAACCACTGTTATGTTTGCTGGACATTGCACATGGTTACAAAGGAAATAGAAGATTGGAAGGTTGTATGCCCAAGGGGCTTGAAATTTAAATGAAGAGAGTAAGTTGGGGGAAGGGAGAGAGTAAATATGTGCATATAAAACTCAAGTCACCTTAACACTTTTATAAAATTATATAAAACCAGCCTTAGTTGTCAAGAGATACAAGGAGTGTTAGAACACTGAATAGTTAGAAAAATGGAGATGGGAATACCCCTTAATCTTTATTTTTCATAGCACATTTTAATTATGTTTCCCTTGCTATTTTTTAGCATAGCAGAAGCTAAATATTTGAGATTTACATTTTGGCAAGCTTGACAAAGGCTGTGGACCTTAGAGAAAGCCAGATAGAACATTTTCCTTATCACCAAAATCTTTGTTATAGAACAATGTTTCATACTTTTCAAGCATGAAGACCCCTTCTTAACCAAAACAGTTTAGGGGCCCCACTGAACAAATAATACAGTGTGTTAATTGAGCTCATCCATGACGACTAAAATCTATTATGAATTAAAATGGAAATGGCAGTGCCAAGTGAAAATAAACATCCCAAATCACCCGCAGTCACTCTGCAGACACCAAGCTGTCCTCCTCCTACAGTTGGGAGCCCTTGCTACAGAATTGTGATACATCCATGGCTAAATGTTGAGGTTACGGAAATTTTGATGAACTTATTCTGAAGAGGTTTCATTGAAGAATTAACGTTTCACTGAGTTGTGAAGGAGGGGAGAAACATGGCATATTTAGTGAGAGTAGAGGGGGAGTCATAGTTTAGAGACAAGAAAGGCTATTTATCCCCACTTCGTTTCTCTTAGAGTTTAGAGGTTCAATGTAATTGATTCTCATCCATTGTATACACCTTTGATTTTTTTTTTTACCCAGGAGCAGTCACAGCAGAACTATTACTTTAAATTTTGCTTACTATTCCTTAACAAGCAGCTGTGTTATTTTTTTATCCCTGAAAGATTTAGGGCTGATGCTGAACTAGTCTCCAAGGTCAAGTCATGTCAAGGGCACAAGCATTAGATCAGTCACCTGCTATGTGCCAGGCACTGTGCTAAATGCTGGGGATACAGAGAAAGGCAAAAACAGGTCTTGCTCTCAAGGACCACATGGTCTAATGGGAGAGACAGCATGGGGATGGCTGATACAAGCAAGGGCTATACAATAGGATAAATTGGAGATAATCAACAGAGGGAAGATGCTAATATTAAAGGGGGTTGGGAAAGGCTTCTTGTAGAAAGTGGGATTTTAGCTGGAACTTAAAGGAAGAGGCCAGAAAAGAAAGGAAGAGAGAGTGTGTGAAAAGACCCCCACATGGTTGTGATTGACTTAAAAGAAGGTAGCTAGTTTTTAGATTCTGATTCCTCATGATGGCCTGTATGTGAAGAGTTATTTTTGAATTAACTATTGTTCTAGGGCATTATGGTGTCTCTAACACAAGCAGATGCGTTTGCTTGGATTTTTTTTTTTTTAATTGACCAGAAACTTGGATTTATTTACATACATAAAGTTAGGTTGATGGTACCATTTGTTTTAGATTTTATTTTGGGCCAGTTTGAATTAATTAATATATAACATCCATATCAAGAGGAAATTCATTGATATTGTTTGAAGTGATCTGATTAAGGTATTGTTTTATTAGAAGCATCTTGTAGTAATGTTTATTCTTACTTCTAATACTGAATGTCAATGGGGTCCTGTCCCTGCTAGAACAGTCTGACTGGACACTCCTAAGGCCATCGTTAAGGATAAATTTCGAATTTTTGTCTAATTAGCCTGTGTATCTTCCTGAAGTTCAAATATATTTTCTACATGTCTGAAAATTGAGGCCTCCATATATTTTTAGTAATGACTTAGTAAAATTTGGAAATACAGGGATGATAGCTGGTTTTGCATCTGTTTTTTTTTTCTTATTAGTCCTCAGATTTACTACTCTCTTGGCTAGCTCTGTAGAATTCTCCTTTTTTGTGTAAAATTTCTTTTTTTCATGGCCGTGCTATTGAATATTCATCATTTCAATAGTTGAAGTGGACTTGATTTAAGCTCCTGAGACCACTATGGAAACTCAGAGTGACCTTCCTTTCCATTAACTATATCGAGTAGTTCAGCAGATATCCTCATATCCCTTTAGCTAGTAAATTTTGATTACCAAATAAGAAGATATTCCTAATTTATGACTTAAGAAGTTGGATGAAGAAGATTTTTGGTTACCTTTAAAATTTTATATTTCTACCTAGAAAGCCAAATTAGTGGTGTTCTTTTGAACCTTATTTTTTTATAGTCATTGATAACTGAAATGACCATACGTTTATTAAATTGAAAGAGAATCTCTTAGTCATTGCAAAGAATTGAACAAATGAAACATATCCATGTCTTTTCTTTTAAAATGTTCCTTGTAAATTTAAAAGTAGCTTTAGAGATGATTCTCCTTAAGAAATCTAAGATATATATTTTAAATTGTCCCTTGAGTGGTAGACCCTGAAAGAATGTTATTGAAAGAAGTAACTATTTATTGCTTTCACTAGGCCAGGTAACAGAACTCATAAATTTCAGTGACTGAAGAAAGGGTTAGAAATGCACCCTAAGTGAACATAGGGAGAGCCTAATGTGACCCTTTCCCATTTCAAGGCAACATTAACTTCTTTGGAGCTAGTCTGGGTTTCTTGGTTTCTTTCTTTATACCCAGCACCTCTCACCATGTGATGTTTGGGTAACTGTTCTGTGCCAGCTTTATACCCAAGACAGCAGTAGACTATATATTTTAGATCTTCCTGATACTTTCTGGTTTAAAGAAAGTATATAGAAGCAATTAACAATTTAAAATGTGTAAGTGATTTTACTATTCCTAAATCCTATAACTTTGGAAGAAATGTTCAAAGAGTATTTCTTTGGTTAATTCACTTATAGCTGAAAAAGATGTTTTTATTTGAGGGAATATTACAGTGAAGTAGCCATTTGATATCAAGTCAATTAAAAATATGTTAATATTTGCATATTGAAAAACATTATCTGAAAGATACTTGAGCTCTGGGGCCGTCATGGTATAATTTAACCAGAAGATGGCAGCGATGATCCTCCTGTGCTACCTGCAGTAATAATTGTGGAGTGTTACCAAGTTCAGTTGCTTGGAATATGTACATCCAACTGGTATTTTATAATATGGCATTGAAAACTTCCATCTCGTGGGATGAGTTTTTGCGCTTTTTGCTCTGTCTACTGTGAAAAATGTACCTTTCTCTGTAAGAAGGGATTAAGACTATTTTGGGTGTCTGTATCTTTGTATACTTCGGTTCTTAATCTGAATACTCTGGGGTAAGAAAGTTAACTTCAGTCTTGCCTTCTTTAAGTTGCATGCTGTCATTTTTTGTTGTGCATCACTTTTAAAAGGCATGTTGCTTTATGGCTTGTTTGCATTTTTTACCTAAATTTGCTAGAAATTAATGGACTCTTTAAAGGAGACATTCATTCCTTTTTTTGTATTTTGTTCATAAAATGACTCTTCTCTAAATTTTTATATTTTTAAAGGAAAAAGAACTGAAGTGATTTAAACTTGAATATTGATGTTTAAAATTATTATATTAGGGATAATTGCCTTTGACTTAGAATTCTTACAAAACTTAAGTGAAACTTTATGGTGTAGAATTACTCCATAGTTGTAATTTTGGAAGTAATTGTTAATGTTAGTAACCATTTTGTGATTTTAAAAGTAAAATGTTAGCATAGAAGGAATGGTCTCCTTTGAAAGCTAGTGCTAATGTTTAGTGGTGGCTCAGATCAGAATGCACTTCCATAGTTGTCTTTAGGTTTTTTTGTTTGTTTGTTTTTAATATCAAACCCAAATGCATTATGTCAAAGGAACTGCACGGATATCCAGCATGCATTGTTAACTTTGTCTTTTTTCCCTTTTTTTCTACTGTTCATTTTCACTCATGTGTTTCTTTTCTTTTCTTTTTTTGTTTGCCATTTTCCTTTGTGTTAATTATTTCATGTCAAATTAATTTTGAAACATCATAAGCTGTACAACCTCTTCGAGTAGTAACAGCGGATACCTGTCTATTTCACTATTTAGTCCCTCCTCCTATGTCTCCATCCTCCAAATCTGTGAGTACTCCAAGTGAGGCTGGAAGCCAAGACTCTGGAGATGGCGCCGTGGGATCTAGGTACGGTAATTTTCTTTTAATATTTTAATGACGGAATGCTTTCATTGCCCAAATACTGTTGATACTTTAGAAGAATTCTAAATAACAGTGTTGAATTAGTGTTGATATTTTGAAATCTGATTGGCATAAATGTTGCTTGTATTAAACTGAGAAAATTTATTTTAAAATATTTTAATTTTATTATACTGAGTTAAATCAGCCGCAGCAATTTCATGCCATTTTATGTTTTGATAAAAATAGGTTCAGATAATGAATGTACTTTAAAATGTTTTTCTTTAAAACCCTACAAAAACTTGTTGATTGTGTAATCTGTTTCTGGAATTAATGAAAAATAGTATGGAAAGTCTCTTTTAGGATAAATTCTTCATATAATAGACAAGCTATTCTCTCATAATATTAGCATGTTGTATTAACTACTGCTTTTACTCATTGAGGAAAAAAATGTTGCACAAAGCATTAGGAATAAAGGAATGAGTGCTAAGAAAACACTCAACCTTTTTCATTGTTAGTATTTTCTGAACTTACCTTTCCTTTATAAAAAAAGCAAACAAAACCTTCTAGATTTGTTTTAGGATGCTGCACACATAACCTCCAAGCAAAGAATTTCAGTTATAATTTAAGTTGATGCTGAAGAACCTTTTAGGTTTTATGTATTAACCCTCCAAATCCTTCTGCTTTGGTCGTAACCTTTTTCTTTGTGACCCCTAATATAGTATTTGAATTCTATATTTTAGTACTTTTAATTAGGTGCTGAAAACATTTAAAAATACAGGCAGTTTTCTGTCTCTTGCAATTAAAGCTAAGTGTATGACAAAAATATATAGCTAATCTAAAGCTATCATTTTTTGCCAACCATTAGTTTTCTTCCCCCCAGAAATTCTTTGGTTTATGTGACACATAGCAACAATTTAAATATGGATCTTTGCCTTTCTTGGCCTTCCTGATTGAAGTTGAGACAAATAGTTTGAAAGTCCAGAAGTGAGGGAGAAAAGGAGGAAGAAACGAAGTAAAGGATTTGGGTGATCCATAAGATGAATGCTATAATTATTCTTTAAATAATTAAAGAGTTCTTTTTAACAGTCCAGCTACTGAAGTGACATGAAGTTGCTTCCCTGGACTATTCTATAATCTTAACCAAAGTTCAAAGTGTTAATCTCCCAGTAGTATCATAATTGGCTAGACTAGAACATACATATTGCGCATGCGTGCATGTCTAAATTGCTTTAGTAAAATGTGTCTCCTGAGACTTTATTCATTCTACTTGAACCCTACCACTAGCCATGTCCATTTGGGTAGAGCAAAATGGAAAGATGAGGCAATTAGCAGGGTAATTAAGCAACTAAAAATAACTTACTATAGAGATTGGTTACATTTAGTGGATGATTGTAAAACTAACCATTTTACCTTCCTAACCAAAGACAATGGAAATAGTTCTAAAAATCAGCAGTATTATAATTTAATAAAATAGTTCATCTGTCTTGGATCAAATTAGTGTATTCAAAAATTATAGGTAATAAAGGTCAAATGTATTTAGTAGTGATGCCTTTGCAAATAATATCCCAGTAGTCAACATTTCATATTTTATGTAATGATTCTGTTGTTTACCAAATAGATTTCCAAATAATAAAATGATTCCTTTTTTTGTACCATCATAGTCAACATCCTAAAATAATGGAAAAATTTGTTATACTTTATAGATGTGTGCATTTGATGTATTATGCATACCTCTTATATAAATATTACATTTAAAATTGGTTTTCAGTTGCTGATTTAGGGAGTAGGAATTTTATCATCCAATCATAGTTGACTTCACAGTAATACCTTCACTACCTCCTTAGTTTCTTAATTTTTAAATTTAATAATTTTAAATTGTCTTTTGAAATTTTTTTGAGAAGTTTGTCACCTCTAATAAACATAATAGAAGATTTCTTGAAGTGTTGCAAAAATAGCTTGAGACACATGTTATTGAGGACAGACTGCAAGATTCACTCAGGAAAACTTCTCAAATCCTAACTCTAATACTCATTATTAACATGGGCAAGTCACTTAAAGTACTTCAAGCCTCAGTTACTTCATCTGTAAAATGGGACTAATAATTATAGTATGGAACTTACTATATATAAGCACTTTGCAAAACTTAAAGCACAATCTATATATGCTACATGTTTTATTATTGTTAGTGTTCTTAGGAAATATGATTGCATTATTTTTAAGCTCATTGCTCACCCTATCATTTTTAACATGTAGACATAACAAATTCTCCAAGAACAGTATGTTACATTATGTTTACTGTGAAATACAACTTGTAAGTATCAAATAATTTAAATGACATGGATTTATATAGCAGCTTTTAAAAAGTATACTATTATAAGGAGAAAGAAGTGATATTATCTAGCAAGTTTTCCCAGATTTCTTTTGTAGTTGCCCAAGAAGAGGGAGAAACCCAACTGTTTTTCTGTATACATCTTAAAAGAAAATTTGAAAACCATAGTGGTAGTTAGGGCTCTGAGACCAGGTGTTGAATTGCTTCTTCATGTTGACTTTTTCTACTTCACTCTTAACTCAGATACTCCAGTAGATCTTTCATCTCATCAACATAAGCATTCTTTACCGTGATGCAGGTTATAATTCATTCCTGAAACTCTCTCCATGCCCTTCCGTAAATTTGTCCCAATAATTTTACTGTTACTCATCTTAAAAATTATTTTTGTAATAGTGAGAATTTTTGAAAAGTTAAATTTTGATGTACATTTTCTACTGGCATAATTATAACTGATATAAGTGCTATGAAATACCTCACTTAATTTTGGTAGATATTAATTAACCTGAATTCTATAACCTATAATAGCCAGTCTGAGAGAATTTAGTGTTTATTTTTAGATAGAAATATCCTTATACATTTAGGGTAAAACAAATAAATATTTGCTTGGAAATATGACTCATTTGAAAAATAAGTGATTAGCCCCAAGCATGTCATAGAATATTAACTTTTCTCTCCCATTCCAATAAATATTTGACATGATTGTTGCATATATTAAACAACAATAATTTGAAGTGAAACATGTAGATATGTCATTGTAGAGTATGCTGATGTCCTTTCTGGTCTTATCATTTTATAGTATCTTTTTATTAAAATAAATTATAGTCTGATTTAGAGACAAATTCTTAAAAGAATGGAGGAAAAGATAGCCACCTAGTTTTTAGAAATGTTGTAGGGTTAAAATAAGCAAAGAAATCTAGCATTGAGAGAAGTGAGATAATTGGTTGGTAGATGGTGTTTCCACCAGCCAATATACAAAGCATTCTTTGATAGAAGAGGACAGAGAATGATGAGAATTTAAAAACCAAAAAGTGAATAGATGAGAATAGAGTAAAAGAATAGAGATGTTAAAAAGAAATATGGAAAGAAAAATTATGAGCTCCAAAAGTTGAACAAGTGAAAGGATCTAGCAAGTTTTCCAGAATTCTGTAATTGCATGGGGGAATAAAAAACTGGGGGGGGGGGGGCAACGAAGCAATAAGAGGGAAGGGAAAGGAGTAAAATGTTTGGGATGTATTTTATAGACTCCCCAGGTTATAGAGGAATAGGTGGAGAGTATAGTCAATCAAAAGTGAAAATACAAAAGTAACTTATTGAAAATACAAAAGTAACTTAATCTCTTTTTAGTGCTGAGAACTTTTCTAGTGGAAAAATGTAAGAGATTATGAGAAATGAAATTCGCAACTCTATAGAAATGAAGATTGTATCTTATTAATAAATAAGTAGTTTCTCAACTTGAATCTAAACCTCTCAGTAATCAAATTTTTTAAGTTCTAATTTTTCACTTCCCCACATTCCTCTTTCTTCTCCATTTCATCTTTTTGGCTTTCTTAATCTTCAGTGGCCATCTTCAAGGAAAACCTTGAAGAAGAGATGGGGGTGGGGTGGGTAAAGGGGGAGAAGTGGCCAGATGAAAGCCAGTCAGTTTTGTTAATTATTAGTAGCTGTGGTCAAAGATTTGTTGGGAGAAAATGTTGAAAGAGTTGACTCAGATCAGAGTTTTGTATTATCTATGAATTTCATTTCTCCATTTTTGTCTATCTGTAAGCTCCTATAATCAAAAACTAGTTGTAGAAAACATTGCATCTCTGCTTTGCAATGCCTTTTCACTTCCGGGTGCATTTTAAAGTCAGTTCCTTGATCCATTTAAAAGCATATTTGATTTCAAACTAAAATCACCTCTCCCTCCACATGAAATTTTATGTTGTTGATAGCAGCTACAGCAGTCATTTTATCATACAAAGTCTGAAGACAGAACATTCCTTGTAGGATATCTCTTGAAATCCCCTTTTAGTCTAACAAAGCCCAAGTTTGTTGCCTTCAGTTGCTTAGTACAAAGCAGATCTTCCCTGTCGTCTACCCCCCCACCCCACCCCCCGCAAAGTATGCAAAATCTTTTTATAAAAAGACAAAGAACTTTTATAGTTTAATTTTAGTTTTATCTTATATAGTTTCCAAAGCCTACTATATGCATTTTAAAAATAAATGTTTCACTGCATTTCCAATTATTAAATGTTTATGTTCTTTTATAATCCAAGTAAATTGCTGAATACAATAGACAAAATCACATAGTATATTTACTGGTGCATATGTAACTTCTTGTGTTTTCTTTAAATGTGCGGAAATATATTTTCCTAAAATTATAGCATTAATGGATTGCACATGTTTATGTTTAATGTATGTATAAGGAATGTGGTCTTCATGTATTGCTATATATAACTGAGCTTTCATTCATAATCATAAGAATGCTGGTATGAAGAAATGTCTTTTTGTTCTCTAGTAGAATTGGAAGTAGCTGGCTAGACTAGTTTGAGCTAATTCAGACAATTGTTTTTGTTTATCTTCCAGCAGAGCCAAAAACAAATCAAGAGTAATTTAGGCTAAATTTGTTTTTTAAAAAAGTAATACAAACAGTGTGTATATAATGTATATAATTATATTTTAAATATTCTAATGTAATTTTTAAAGACTGAATTAAGTTTAGTTGCTTTCAAAAACAGATGACATATAGAAGAAGCCCAAGGCAGTGCTTAACCTGTAAATTACAGCAGGGTCACATTTTGGAAATTCTAGTCGTTCAATATCCCAGTGGAATAGTCTTTTTTGGTTTCCTTACCAAAAGGCTTATGTGTTGACTCATTTCCTTAACCAATATGACAATTTCCTGCACACATTTAATGCTCTGGGCAAGACTGTTATTATGCTAAGATTTTTTTTTTTTTACTAATTTTGTGTGATAAGGATGCATCAATTTGTACCTTAACTTGCTTTGTTTTACAAATAACGTACAATTTGGGCCAGTCTTATTGCTTTGTGCTATTCTTATCTGCTGTTGTGAAGTTTGGTTTTTCCAAAAATATTGGATATATCTTTTAACTACTCTGAATTATATGTTTGAATCTTTAACCATATTTTCCTTACTGCATGAGCTAAAAAGCTTTGAGTATTAACTGTTTTTGTTTCTACTAACCAAAATGTTAGTTTAAATCTTAAACAATGAGTAAACATTGCTTTTTACACATTCATAGAAACTATTTGCTTCACTAACTTATGACCTTTTTTACTAATGCTGCATGGTTGGCCTACAACCAATCAGGACGCTGCATTGGGATACTGATCCATCAGTTCTCCAGCTTCATTCCGATTCTGATTTGGGGTATTGAATAGATTTTATCTTCCATTTTTTATAAGTTAATTTGATATTTTATAAAGTTATTCTCATGTATAAAATATAAAACAATACAGATTGAAAAGTGTTTTATAGTTGATAGCTCATTTATCTGGCACATAAATCAATTTTTGAATATAATTAAGGGACCAAAAGTTTGGGGTTTTTTTTTTATCCTTTTGGATGTAAGCATTTCTAAAAGTTTTCCACCTTCCGAAGTAAAGTTTGCTCTAATACATGTAACTTAGTAGATAAATCAAGTTGGAGAGAGATTCATGAGGCAGTAACCCTCTAAATGATTTGCCCAAAGCCACAAAGCTAGCCAATATCAGGCACAGAGAATATGCTGAACATAATTTAACCTTTTCCAAATAATTCAGGATTATCTCAAACAATTTATTGCCCTGTGCTCTATCTGGGTAATGCTCCCAGTGGTTTTTGAGGTGTTAAGGCTATTTGTCCCTCTGCCAAAGTCTCAAAATGTTATTCTTTTTTTTTTTAATACTTTTGTCTGATTTTTTTAGTTTTTCCATTTTTCTCCCCATTTAGTTGTCATTTCTTGATGCCATCAATGTGCTTGCTTCCAGTAGCCCTTCCATAATTTTGTGTTGCTGCTTCAAATCTGTGGTCTGGGAAATGAGATTAAGAATTCTTTAAGAAACTCACTTGTCAAATAAAAGCAAATGGATTCTGAGAACCTAAGCCTTAGGGCCTAAGTTTTGTGAGATAAATTTTGATATATTCAGAAACTTTTATGGTTTACTTCTTAGTTTTCACCACTTGTTCTAGAATATTGAGATTGCCAGATAAATGAGATTTTGCTGTATTGGGTAGAGGGAGGAGATACACTTTTAATATACCTTAATTTTATTGCAATAAAGGCCAAATGCATTCAGGTCAGTAATCTGACCCTATTGTAAATTGATTTAGAATTAACTTTTGATCTATTGTTTTCCCTTCAGAAGTTTAAATGATTAATTTCCCATATGGTTTGCCCTTTAAAGTCTATAAAATTTTTTTTAATTGTGATCATTGCAATTCCAGATTACTTTAAGTTCTCCTAAATTTTCCCATTCATTACTTAATTTCATCACATTTATCATCTATTCCTTTAATTAGGGCTATTATAGTCCAAAATTAAAGAACACTTTTTAAATTTCCTTAAGGCTCCGCACCAAATATTGAATTTCTGTGCTTAAAACATTGGTTGCAAGGAGTTTTTTAATTGACCAATAATTTCCATAGATCAAATCATATAGGGATTTTTTGTTTGGTTTCAGAATACCGGGAAATGTGTCATTGTGTTAAAAAAATTAATTTAAAACCCTTGGTTAATAGGACACTTGTTTGAATATTATGAGGATGCTACTATGGTACTCTGGGAATTGCAGCATATATAGCAATAGGGACTGAACCTGTGATTTTGCTGGTAAAGGAAGTTCCCTCTACCAATATAGGGTTTGTACCTTCTCTGCAACTGGTAGCCTTAGAAAGTCGCCTAGAGCACTGAAAGATTAAGGGACTTGCCCACAGTCATACAGCCACTAGGTGTGAGAGACAGGACTTGATGACCCCAAGGCTGGTGTTCTATCCACTATGCCATCTTATTTGTTAGAGAATATAAATATAGAATATAATTTACTTTGAGGAAAGGTTTATTTAAGACATTATTGTTGAGAACTTATTCATAAATTTGTTAAATAAATGCCAGCCTAGAAAACAAAAGTTTGGAATCACTTGCAATTCTAAATTTTGAGGCCTAACATCCAGAGAAGTTCATTCAAATGCCCAAAGTGAATGATTTGTTATCCTTTTTCTCCATTACCCTGTCTTTCCAGACCCATCCCCAAAATGAGAAAATGAGTGCTTATTTTTTATTCTTCTTTTCCTTATGGAATGAAAAAGTGTTTTATTAGGGAACCTATATGATTTTTATTATGTGTGGTCCTCAAAAGAAAACTTATTTCATAAATATGCTGGTATCTCAGTTTGGACTTATGTAAAGATGAGAGTAATACTGATTAGGCAGAAGAATAATGAGAATGGTTAAAAATTTTAAAGCCCAAGCTATAAATAATCATGATTGCCAATTTTCTGCAAAATGAAAGACATAAAAAATAGTATTTTCAATAAAACCCCTCAAGTTTCTTGCTTCATTCAGAATCTACGGAAACCAGACTTAGTGAGTGAATTTCAATTGTCCTCTTTCCCTTACTTAGAAAATAAGTATTTCACCTCAAATAATAAGTCTAATTCAATCCCCCACCTAGAAATTCATTTCTTAAAGAAATATCTTTTAATCTTATTTTGTTCTGTTAACTCAGTAAAAATAATTTTGTATATTTTAAAATCAGCAGTTCTATAATATTCAGAACTGTCTTATAATTTTATTTATATTCATTTGTCTTTGTTAAAATGAAAGCAGTTTAAATTAATTTAAAATTTGTGATCATAGTAATTTTTTATTTAAATTACAAATATATATTTTTAGAAATGTGGGATAAAAATACATTTTAAATGATTAATTTCCTAAATTAAAGTGGTTTGAAATGGTAAATGTGTGCCATTTGTTGTATTAAAAAACAAAACAAAACTTTTGTATTCACTTTATTTAGACGAGGACCAATTAAACTTGGGATGGCTAAAATTACACAAGTTGACTTTCCTCCCCGAGAAATTGTCACATACACAAAGGAGACCCAGACACCAGTTATGGCACAACCAAAAGAAGGTAAATATCAATTTTTGTTTCCCATGGATTTTCAATTCAGTTTTGATTTATTTTGAAAGTTTATGAACTGTGGTGATTTTTTTAAATTGAGAAATTGTTAGAAGTATAAACTGGTCTACCTTGTAATTTTTACATATTTTGTATAATACATTAATATTTATGTATTCCACTTTATCATATTCTTTGCTAACAACAGTAAATTAGTTGAAATGTCTTATTCCTATTTGAGTAAAATTTTTCAGAATATAATAAAACTTATTTTCTGATGTTATATCTGTATTTTAATTGCATTTTGATATTCTCTATAATTGTCTATCTATGAAGTTGGATGATAGATTCACCCATTTATAGAGTCATTGATCTAGAACTGGAAGGGACTTCAGAGGTCGTTTAGTACAATTTTCCTCCCTCCTTCCCCAC
Organism: Petaurus breviceps papuanus; assembly: GCF_028583685.1. Classification (NCBI taxonomy): domain Eukaryota; kingdom Metazoa; phylum Chordata; class Mammalia; order Diprotodontia; family Petauridae; genus Petaurus; species Petaurus breviceps. The sequence goes on from NW_027187419.1 coordinate 100,536,245, forward strand.
TATTTTAGCAGTGTGCTCTATTATGTTGCTTTTATATAGCCACCTTTGATTAGCATACATTGGACTTACACATAAGCATTTTTACTCATTAGTCATAAACATTTTCTTTTACCATTGCGAAAATCTTATTGGCAGAAATGTAGGTTAAGTTGAATACTGTATTCTGTATTGAATACTGAATAAGTACTGCAATGATACTTTTCTGCACTTCAGAGACATAGAAGTCATGCATAGAAATGATCCTGATCAGATATCTCGTAGTAAATTTTACTATATCCAATAAAATGGATGGAGAATCACAATCTGGATTTCCATTTGGCCTTATAATTCACTTATTAAAGAATACATTAATTTAGGACACAAACTTCTGTTAGAGAATGTTAACATAGTTGTTTTTATCAGTTCTTTTAGTCTGTTGCAGTCTCAAGCCGGTGACCTTCTTTTTTGGTATGTTCAGGCTTTCACATCTGCAAAAGTTGTCTTCCAGTTAACTAGAAAGGCACAAAAATTATGCCCGTAGAAATAGAGTGACTGGTAAGGTCACACAGAGAGTGTAGATTTAATTTATAAAAGTATTAAAGAACTTAATTTCATAGTAAAGCCTTTTTGTGGTTAGGGAAAGGAAATGGTTTAAATCACAGATACTAATTAAAACTATGGCCCATTTAATTTAAAAATTAAGTCCTGCAACACTTAGTGTTCTCCATATTTGTTCAGGAAATGTTTATGGTGTTTATAAAAATGCCAGTGCTTTAATTTGGGTACAAGATAACCTACATCAGTAATATAGTTTTTTACTGCCACATTCTTAGATGTATAACTTAGAAAATGGAATGCAGATAGAACAAGGCTCCCTTTTTCAAGTATCATTTAACTTAAAACTTAGTGATGATGTTTTTAATGACATGATGATAAAAATCAATTTGTTAAACACCTTGAATATTTTCAAAATGAGAAGTACCCTAATGCTGTTTTTGTAAACTATATTAACTAGATTCACTTTGTATGAAGTTACATTTTTAAAGCTTATTTTTAACATGCAAATATGTGTTTTATAACATTTAATTTGATTAGCAGATTTTACTAAGTAGTTACTATATAATAAGACTGTACAGACTACCCAGTATTTTTTCCATTCTATTCAAATGACTTAAATAATTACACGAGTGGCATCATGGTCTAGCAAATAAATTATTGTATTGTAGATTGAGAGATTTGTTTTCTTTTTCACTCAGTAATTTGAGAAAGCCAGTTAGCCTCTGTATTTATCAATTTCCCTGCTGGTAAGCTATAAGTTTTTAGTTTTTATGAAGATCATTGATATGATGCCATGAATTGCTTTCACGTATTCAGAAGACTGTATATAAGGAGTTTTATTTTGATGATTCTGCAGTCTTAGATCTAGAAGTAACATTAAATGTCACCTAGACCAACCCACAAGTAAAAAGTGCTTTCTCCTAAGATTACTTATAACATTTTGCTGGAGATCTTTCCTTTCCACTTATGTCCCTTGTATCCATTATTTCCATATGTTTTCCCAACTTTTAGTTTGGAAGCTCCTTGAGAATATATAGGATTATGTCCTATATATTTACAGTCTCTAGAACCAAGCCTTGCTTAAGTAACAGCTTAGTAAATATTTGCTTATTAAGTGAAATCCTTTCATTTTACGAATGAGGAAACCAAGTCCCAGAAAATGTGACTAAATTCCCACATTTCTTGCAACTAATTACTCACAGAACTTGTACTAGAATCCTGACCTAGTGACTACTAACTAGTCCAGTGATCTTTCTGTTATACAATGCTGTGTCTCTAGAATCTTACTTGGAAAGTAATTGAAAGGGAAATTAAATTTAGACTGTTTTTAAGTGTTAATGCAAGGGACCTTAAATAATTACACTGACCTTCAAAGAAGCATAGTATCATATTTTTACTAGAATGAGACTCTTATATAGACAAAATGGTTTCATTTTTGTTCTATGATTAAATTGCTTTGAATATCTTAAAATTTTGTAAGATCTTATGAAAAAGTACATAGATATAAATCATGTAAGTGTTCAGTCATATATATTCCATAATATATAAAACCTGGTGGTCATCAGTGTTCCTCTGGCAGATAACTTGATATTTTCAGATGACATGAAACTGGGAGGGATAGCTAACATGTTGGATGGCAAAATAAGGATCAGAAGAAATCTCAACAACCAAATTCAGCAAGCTGAAGGAGACATAGTAAGTCCTATATTGAGGTTTTTAAAAAATCAGCTATTTTACTACAGGATGGGGGAAAATTACTAAATAACAGTTCTTATATATTAAAAAAAAAGACTCAGGAGTTATAGCTTCCTATAAATTTAATATATGTCATCATTGTGATATGACTTCCACAAAAATCTAGTGCAATTTTAGATTATGTTAGCTGAGCATAGTATCCAGAATTAATTTCATTTCACCATTTTTTAAGTGTCTTTTATGTGCAAGGTGCAGAATAAGGGATATGATAGTCTCACTATTGTTATTTAATCACATAGTCATGTCCAGCTTTTCTTGACCCCTTCTGGGGTTTTCTTGGCAAATATCCTAGAGTGGTTTGCCATTTCCTTCTCTAGCTCATTTTACAGAAAAGGAAACTGAGGCAAACAGGGTAAAGTGACTTGCCCAGAGTCACACAGTAAGTATCCGAAGCTGGATTTAAACTCAGGTCTTCCTGACTTCAGGGCCAGAGCTCTATCCACTGTGCCACCTACCTGCCATTGTCTCATCATACTCTGAAATTTTAAGGCACATCTAAAGAACAAGAACATATTAGAGTGCATCCATAGAAGGAAGACCAGGATGGTGAGGGGGCTCAAAACAATGTTATATATATGCTGATGACTTAGAGGAACTGAGGGATGTTTAATATAGAGAAAAGAAGACTTGGTAGGGAAAAGAATATAACTGTCTTTTAAGTAATTAAATGGTCATACTGTGGAAGAGAGATTAGATTTGCTTTTACTTAACCCCAGAGGCAGAATTATGAACGATGTCTTGATGTATGGAAAATTTTCCTAAAAACCAAAAAGGGAATGAGTTAGCTCTTAGGTAATGAGTACCCAATTACTAGAGGTCTTCAGGTGGAGACTAGATAACACTTTCAAGGAAGTTGTAGAGGGTATTATTGTTGTAATATGGTTTATACTAAATGATCTCTGAGGTTCCTTCTAATTTTGAGATTCTGTGATTTATTTAATGGTGTGTTACTATTATAGTGAGGTAGGTTTTTTTCCTTCAGAATTTTTTAGTGACTGCAATAAAAGGGAAAAAAACATACTGTTTTTAAAAGGTAGCAATAATTTTAATAATACAGATATTTTTAACAACTATAACCTGATTTCAGCTGAGCTTATAAGGTTCTTTTTAATGCATCATCATAATTCAGATCTGAACAAATATGGGTTTTAGTCTCAGTTTCAACAAGTAAATTTATATTTTGACTTTCGCTTTGCTTATTGGTAAAAAGGAGAATAACTGACCCTGCATTACATCATCAATGTGTTGTCAAGATCATGAGATAACATACATAAAAGTGTTTTGTAACTGTAAAATGTTGTATAGATTTAAGGGAAGAGATAAAGAGTAAATTAAGCAAATGAATTTTAAATATAGGTGTTTCCAGATGAGAACCAAGTTATATGAACGGTTTGAATCCAGAAACATGGTATTATTTTTTTTTTTTTAGCAAAGTAGAGAATAGAAGTCACCATGGGGACTAATGAAAGGTGAGATTGGTGAACTTAAACCATTTTCTAATAGGTGTTTCTGCCTCATCACAACCAACTTTACAATTGCTCTTCATGGGATGGGTGCATTTATTAGTAAGCTTATATGTTCATGGGATTTGAGAATTGGAAAGGAGCATAGACATCATCTATTGCAAACCCTTTGTTTTACAGATGAAGAGTCTGGGATTTGAAACCAAGTTTTCTGGCTCCAAATCTAGTGCTCAGTTCATTACATCATGTTGCAAATTTCATAGGAGCCACAAACATTCAACAAGTACTTATTGAGTGCCTACTATGTGTGGTACACTAAATTACCCTCCTTTCAGCAGAGGTGGTCCTTCCTCTATGACAGGGTTGAGGTGCATAATTGGAGTAGAATGATCCTTGGGCCATTCTTAAACTATGGAAATAAAGAGGGTGTTATCAAATGATGTAGAAAGAAAATTACTTCCATGTCCAGGGCTCTTACATTAAGTTTCATGGCATAATTTGTGGGGCTTGGGGGGAAAGGGGAAGAGAGAAACCCTGAAATTAGGGTTTTTATAATGGAAACACTTTAGACTTAACTATAACGGTGCTTAGCCATTGCTTTAATACAGTGGTTCTCAAACTTATCCTGGTTGGTTCCCATTTAAGAGCTATAACAAATTTTCAAGACTCACCATGAAAAAAATTGCCCAAATCTCCATTTGAGTGTAAGAGACAGTGAATTAAATTCGTCGGTCTAAACTTGGGGAGCCTTGATAATCAGAGCAAAAATAATATAGACACAAAAATGTTGTTAGCCTTAACTCACTCAGTCTGTTTTCTTTTCAAAATTTTTAATGTAGATCTATTTCCCACCCCTCCACCCCCCATTTTAAAAAGATAATTTTCTTTTGTCTGTCCCTTTTCCTTATATTCCCCCTTTGGCCATCTTCTTTCTTCCAAGTTTACTCTGTAAGTTGGTAGTGCTGTTTCTGCACTGAGGTGCTTCACTTAAAACACCTGCTGTGAGTGAAATTGACTGGGATCATGTGATCTCAGTCAATTTCACTCACTGCAGGTAAAGAGCTTCATTGTAGGAACATAGAACTGTGTACTCTCCACCTTCTAGCAGTGGTTGCCAGTGGATACACTACTGGAAAAGTTAGGTTACTTACTGGGCTTCTTTTACTTTTGTAAAATTTCGTATGACCGTTTTGAAAATTGCTTTTTTTAAAATTGAATTTCTTCTCTACCAATTTGACAGAATTTATCACAAAATTGATTTGGGTTTTAGTTTGAGATTGAATATTGATATTGATTCTAATTGATCTGCGAGTTTGATTTTTTTTCCTCAAATGCATTTTTTGCCTTTGGGAATTAGGCTGTGCACAGTTCTTGTTCTTTTATTCCTCTGTAAGGGCAAGGCTGTAACAATGAGAAGCACAACTCACATTTATGTGATGTTTTATGTTTACAATGTACTTAGTAATCCATTCTCATTTGATGCTTACAGCAACCTTGGGTTGATAGTATTGTTCTTTTTTACTTGAAATTATTGAAACTCGGGTCCCATGATTTGCCTAAGATCACCAAGTACCCAAGTGGAAATTGAAATTCAAATCTAGGACTTTTGATTCCAGATCCAAAGTACTTTCTATTATATCATAGGCTTTGCTTGCCAAATGATCTGTATGTCCTGGTTGTCATTTGAATGGTCTTCTACAAGATATATTGTCTCAAAACTCTTTTATTGTTATTCAAGTGCATATTAGTAACAGTAAATCAAAATGTTTCATTTCTTAAAGAATTTGCAAAAAATATAATGGAACACAATGTCATTGAGCATTATGCTTGATTAAAGCATTAATCTGAATAGATGGGAAATTTGGTTATGAAAAAAAGAATTATTTGAGAAGATGCAAAGATTTTACAATATCACTGGTTGGGTATAAATGGTTAACAGCCAAAGTAAAAAAAAATTGAATTTTTATGGGGAAAAGGATAGGGATCAAATTCATAAGCTGTTGTAACTAAGTAAAAGAAATAGAATCATTAAAGGCATCATTATGTTATTGTTAGAAAAGTAGCTCTGCCATCAGAACATAAATAATAGGTTGTTTCTTAGTGGAAAAGTCAGCCATTGATTGAGTTTTTTTTGTTGTTGAGGAACAAAATAATTTTTCAAAACAGACCATGTGACCTTAGAGAGCTGGATATGTCAATAGATCATTGATAACAAATGAAATTGGTTCTGTTGTGTGTGTCTCAAGTTATATTAGCTTAATTTCATTGTTAGAAGGTATAGGGATCCTGTTATTCATTTTTGCTTTGACAGAATGAGGTATGGAAAGAGGAAATTATCAGGCAAGTGGGAAATGACATTCCTCAAGATGAAAACGGTACAGAAAAGAAGTGCCGTCTTCATAAATACTAATGGAAAATCAATTCTCTATTTGTATTAAAAACTTGGCTTTTTATTTTTCAACAGTAAAAAGTAGAATGATTTAAAAACTGAAAAAAAACATCCTTATGGTAAGGGACTGTTTGCTCCTTCCCTAATACTTATGTAAGTCATTTTATGAACTAGATGTGTTCACAGAAATTACATAAATTCAATTTTTCTAAATTGAATCACTTTTTAAAGGGACCATAAAAATGTTCTATTTAAGGAAATGCTGTAGTAAATCCCTTTTGTAATGTAAATAATTGCATTTAATCTCTTCTATGTTGTTAGGTTGTTTTGTATTAGCTTGAATTAGGGTACATGTGCCCAACAAAGCTAGAGAATAACATATCATAGAGAATGAACATATCATATAGAGCAGAGTACACATGTGCATAATTATTCAACTTAATTGGAGACTAGCACTATTATGACAGGAGATATTCAGTGAATCATAGAATAAAAAATGTTTAATAAATGAATCCATTTAATATTTGATTAGGGATAGACATTCATAAAAGATACTTTGTGAGTTTTTTGAAGAGAATTTTCATTTTAAATTTATTTAATGGAATATTTTGTTATTAAATGATATTTAATTTTAATGTGTATTACAGGAGTATTTTAAAATAATTTTATGGCAGGATATGTATGTATAGCTTTAGGATATTATTAGAAAATGCCTTGAATGTATAGTGAAATACAGAAGTGAAAACCTGATCTGAAGACACCTTTAGCTTAACAAAAGCCACCCATTTCACAGATGATTTAACTTTGATTAACCTACTCTGTAGCAACAGATTACTCAGACAACTGGAACTTCACTCTGTAGTGTTATTGCTAGATACAGCTTAATTTACAGCACAGCTTTTCTTTCCATCTCACCAAAATACATCACAATTTTGATGTTAACTCAAAGTAAAAATTCAGTGGTTCATTAAACCTAGTTTCAGCATTCATTGACAAGAGATTTGTCATTTTAAAAGTAACTGCTACTTTTGTGCACTCTTTACTGCTCAGTTTATAACCTTAGATCCCCTGTCAGAAAAAGCATGGAGTTAACCACTTAGCATATTGTAATGAATATTCATCAATAAATTGATGTGACATGGCAGTCCTATTTTTTCAATCTTCCTACTCCTGTGTAGTTTTTTCAAGTTTTAAATATGTTCTAATACAGCAAGGACTAGCATAGAATGAATTTAATAACATATGTATTTATATATTAATTGAGAAAGCAACAAACATTTAATGTCCAGAACATTAAGATATTATGAAGGAAGTATATTATTTTCAGTAGCTTTATGTATTTCTGTATTATAATTGTATCAAATTAGTGAGATTGGATATTTCAGTAAATTTAATCTTTACATGGATATTAATGTTACCAATCTCTTTTATAACTATTAAGTTCATGGCTTTTCTTTTGCTTATGGCAAATAACTTTTTCCTATTTTTCTTAATTTTTTGGGATTAATATTTCTGAGACCTATACTTTAGTACTGATAATAGCTTTAAGTCAGCAGTTTTTTAAACTGGAGATCATTCTAAAACTAAATAAATTCTAAAATATAGTCATTCTGAAATTAAAATCTACTGTACTATCATCAAACGCAAACAATAATATATATGGACATTTGGTATTGAGAGTGTCATATATGGAGGGATACAGATCACTGCATAATATATTCCATTTACATTTTAAATGTTAAGAGAGAGAGATCTTCTACAAGATCTTTTCTCTAAAATATGTAAATTATGAGGTCACTTAGCACTAAAGTGCTGACCACATGCATTATGACAGGAATTTGACATCTGTCATTGAAAATGGTACTTAGAAGTAGTGTAATGCAATAAAGTTGGGGGAGGAGAAAGGGATAAGGATGGGAGGCTACTGTATATAATTCATAATGTTAAGGAATGACCAGTTCAGGGTGACAAAAACCCTTACCTTTTGAATTTAGAACTCAACTTTGAATTCAGATTAGAATGCAGAATTGATTAGAGTAGCGATTAATAATAGTGTGAAACAGTTAAAAATCTATATTTCCACATGGGTTTTTAATTTTAAAATATTTGCTTTGCTAGTTTACTGTCATCTTTTACATTAAATGGAATTAAATAATTTTTATTACTTCTACCTGTAAAGACTAGATATCAACTTTATATTTGAACAGTACAGTGTAGAGCTGCAACCGGTTATACTGTTTTCAGATTAATAGTCCGTTGTACATGAGAATTCATCTAAAAAGGAGTAGTGTCTTTCTGTTTCTCTGTGTGATTATTTTGCCCAAAAAAGCTTTCATTTTTTAAGTAGCACAAAAGCTGTAATTGGCATGCTTTGTAAGGAAGTGTCAATGTGCAAGAGAGTGGAGATCACTAAGAATTCTTTTACGCGTTCTTTCCCCTTTGCACCACCGCCTCCTCAGCAGGGTCACTGAGATCACTAGCTTTTCTTGAAATGGCCATTTTCACTGGCAGGTGCATTATACCCTGTATTTTCAGATTGTTTTTCCATTCTGAATGTTTGGCAGGTTGATTGCTCTGGCTGCATTGACGGAGAAAGGGCTGACAAATGCGGTTGGGCTGGCTGAAAAGACAGTGATTACTGTTTTCCTTTGTGGCTGATTGAGGCCCTTGAAAGGAAAAATTTTAACCTTCACCATTTGGTTCAAAAGTAGGAGCATATATTGAAATCATTCATGCCATTTATCCTAGTTCTGTAAACTTGTCAGAACGTAAAAATCGCTCAATTTCAAGTAATGTAGGATTGGCATACGTCATTATCATTTTGATTAAGTTGGAGGTTGTATCATTGTGTGCATTATGCAGTGTCATTTAAAGCTTTCTTTCCTACAGATACTGTTATATTTTTATTGCCTATACTATAGAGTCAGAAAGATTTTCAGAGCTCTCTAAACCTAACACTATGTGTGTGGTTTGGCAGCTGGTATGGCCTACAAGCTGTATTTTGTTTGCAGGGTAAAGGCTTGTCTGTAGACCTCCTGGAGTGTTGGTAATTGCACAGGCTTGCCATTGGGGAAAGACATGATTGGAAGCAGTCAGGCAGAAAAATGTTATGCCATCCCATTGCCACCTCATAGCAGAAAGACACAATCCCAGCAGTACCATCTGGTTGCTGCTATCTAGTCAGCTGGCCTGGCTGCTGGGACCATGGCTTGGCAGCTGGTTCCCATCCCTTGACCACTCTTTGTGTATGTTGTGTGTATGTGTGTGTTAGATAACTTTGAACATGGGTCAGGGAGAAGACTATGACGAACAAGTAGAGTCCCCTTGTTGAATAGTCTCATTACTTGAGATGAAGCATGCTGCAGACTCCTGCTGCCGTTCCCTTAAAGACAGATGAGAAATCTGTTTAACCAATAAAAATGAATGTGTTCTTCCCACAGATCCATTCCAGGATGCAGAGGAAGACAAAATAGGCACTATATATTCCACAACATTTTGAATAAGTAGTTTGATGTAATTTTCTTGTTTTCAGGATTTGAGAGGACATATGGAATACAAGTCATGTAAACCTTGCCTGTCATTAGACTACATCATTGTTGCATATTATTTATTGAAATTAAGAGAAAACAATTCCTTTTAAAACTCTTATTGCCAAATAAGGGGATGATTGTGATGGAAATTATATTAATAATAATAATAGAAAATAGAACGTGGTCACATTATTATAAACTTTAACAAAATCTGCCTTTCAGAATAGCAGTTTGAAAGCTTAATCTTGGCCATTGTTATTCCATATGAAGATCTATTAGTTATTGAGGAGTTTTTAAGTCACAAGTAAGCAAGTAACTCTGTAGGTTATTTCAGACATTTGATTTTCTGTATTCTGCACATTACGGTATAAGCGTGTTCCATAAAACTATACAATAGTTTTATGTTGAATGATAAATACCTCTAAGGTTTCAGAACTTTATACTGGGAATCCTTTACAATTGCTTATTTCTCTTTACACAGCTGCAGAATTTAGTGTAACTGTCAACATACTATATGTTCATATATGAAAATTTATCCAAAATAGGATCTGATTAACACTTTTTACTTTTAGAGATGGAATTAGAAATCAAAATTTTGTTATTTATCAGCATATTTGGTTTGTACCTTGCTTCATCTTTAAAATGTTTTATTTTTGTATTAATATGATAATTTGTGAAACATTGCCTTGTGCAGGATTTTAGGGTTTTTTAAATTCTAATAGAAATATATTATTTGGAATGGTTTTATTTTTTCAGATGAAGAAGAAGATGATGATGTTGTAACCCCCAAACCACCCACTGAACCTGAAGAAGAGAAAACTTTAAAGAAAGATGATGAAGAAGAGGGTACAAATGATTTTTTTAAATGTCTTAATTTCACTTTTTAAATTGAATATATTTCATTGGGATTTACTTTTGTTCATATCTATTACCAATCTATTTTACATAAGAGAATGATATTATTGTACAACAAAAGATATTATGTGAGTCTGTTAAAAAAAAAACGGGTATTTAATGGGAAAGAGTTGGTTTATAAGTGATTTTTCAGATATAAGTAAATCTACAAGAAAGAAATGTTTGTTTTCCAGTCCCCCCTCATGAGCTCACTGAAGAGGAAAAACAACAGATCCTGCACTCTGAAGAGTTTCTAAGTTTCTTTGATCATTCCACAAGAATTGTAGAAAGAGCTCTTTCTGAGCAGATTAACATCTTCTTTGACTATAGTGGGAGAGATTTGGAAGATAAAGAAGGGTAATATTTAGTTGCTAAGACCTGTGGTATGATAAGAGTTGAATTATTATAGATGAAAAAGTCTAATGTAAGGTCTTATCCTTTATGTTTTGGGGTTTGTTTGTTTTTTAATTCCAGAGAAATTCAAGCAGGTGCTAAACTGTCCTTAAACAGGCAGTTTTTTGATGAACGTTGGTCAAAGCATCGTGTTGTTAGTTGTCTGGATTGGTCATCTCAGGTAAAATAAAACCAAAATACCATTTAATAATTAAATCATGTTTCATTTTGTACAATTCAGGCTATTATTGGAGGGCAGAAGGGACCATTGCTGATTTATTAATATGTATTTATTAAAATAATTCTCATGCAAAGTTCTAGAGTAAGCAAACATTGATCTCATTTTCTGGATTTTGAAAGAAGGGACTGAAAACTTTAATCCTTTGGGGGAATAATTCAAGTAAAAGCTGGATCCCAATTTTGCCAATTTTAATAGAACATACAGTACAATATATAATGTATGCTTGAATAAAATGCAGTTTTAACATAAAAACAGAATTTAAACTTTTCTTATAAGCATAAATGTAGTAGGATACTACATTTGAGCATAACTAAGTAGTACTTTCTGGGAGAGGGAACAGACATTTGTAGTTTCAAATTAATTTGGTAGTGAAAATTAAAGTAGTGAGGATATAAAACCATTTTCATTGATACAAGTTTCTTTTCCATCTGATTTCTTGTGACCAGTACCCAGAATTGCTCGTGGCCTCCTATAACAACAATGAAGATGCTCCTCACGAGCCTGATGGGGTGGCCCTTGTATGGAATATGAAATACAAAAAAACTACCCCAGAATATGTGTTTCACTGCCAGGTAGGATGTGAGAAACTGTCTTCCCTCATGTTGAACCTCCACTGATGAATTTACAAATGCCCTTTTTCTTTTTTTTTTGTCAACATGATGATTTCATTGGGTTGGCATTTACTAAACCACATGTATTTGCAAACAGATGTTGACTGAAAATTAAGAATTAGTTCAAAATAGTCTTCCCTTTGTAACATTTGTGACATTTTTCATATTGTTTGTTTAATCACACCTACACTTTCCTTTGATTTTGTTTTTTCCTTTATTCTAATTGATTATATGAAAAGAGAGCTTTTATAAAATGCCTTTGCCATGGGAAGTTTCTTATGCACAGTTTTACTGACTATACGATTAGACTATTGGCCCACTGAATTACTTATACATGGCCTGAGGAGCTGGAACTAGATAGTTTTAAGTAGAAACATATGTTCAAAGTAGGAAACAGATGCAGATTTTAAAAATGAATTTAGTAGAAAGGTAAAATTTGCAAACCTTTTCTGTTTGCAATAAGACAAAGGCTTTTCATAATGTCATAATTCTGAAAAATCACTTAACTGAATCAAAACTAGCATATAATCTGATCCTGTCAGATTACTGTCAAGACAAAGTATGGGCCTAATTATCTTACAATTTGATACTATAATGATGTGAAATATTTTTTACTTCAGAAATTACTTCATTATATTTATGTAAAATGTTATATTCTTTTTTGTCTACAGCATTCTCTTAGCAAAGAAAATTCTAAAGAGAAAAGCAAAAATTTGTCCATGCTAAATAAAAATATGAACTATTATAATGAAATGAACCATTAAATTGACTAAAGTAGAAATATTTTAACCAAAAAACAAAATAAAGAAAATGTTTAGTTGTAGTGGAAGGGATTAGCTTCTTTCTGTAAACTGGAGGTTTTTTTCCACTTTTAAGTCTTACTATAAAATTGTCACCCTTTTTATTTTCAGTCAGCTGTAATGTCGGCCACATTTGCAAAATTTCATCCAAATCTGGTTGTTGGTGGTACGTATTCAGGCCAAATTGTATTGTGGGATAATCGAAGCAATAAGAGAACCCCGGTCCAGAGAACCCCACTTTCAGCTGCTGCACATACGGTAGGGAAATGAGAAATCTACAAGAGTCTTCCCTCCTAACTTGTTAGGTGCCTATTAGTGTTTATCAGGATCTTCTAGAATAAGCATTCTTTCACGTACAGATTCATCAGCATTCAGCAGCCATATTTCCTTCTGTACTATGGAAAATCCATTTTTACTAGATGCCCTTTTTTCTTCCAAGACAGTACTCTTTCTTAGGTGTAGTGATTTAAAAAACAGCAGAACTGTTCATATTAAAGATGCTTTAGAAATATATTAGGATGATGTGGTTTAAAGGGAATGCCTATAATTGAACCTTAGTTAGAAAGTTTGAGGTTTTGTTTACAAAGTAACCCATTTAAACCTTTTTTGCTTTGTGTCCCTTTTAGCACCCTGTGTATTGTGTGAATGTAGTTGGCACTCAAAATGCTCACAATTTGATTAGCATCTCCACTGATGGAAAAATTTGCTCATGGAGTTTGGACATGCTTTCCCATCCACAGGTAGAGTTCACTTGTGACAGCCTAAAACTGTGTGACTTGTCATTTGTATGAAAAGGCATAATTAAAAACAATAACTGCATAGGTTATATTTTTCATACAAATTCATGATATTTAATTTCAGTGACCTGCAAAAGTACTTTAGCCAAGGGTAGGATTAAAATGGGAACAGAATGGTTTTGGAAGAGCAATGAAGATCAGAAAAATCTTTTTTTTAAGTAACTGTTATTGGTTGTCTGAATAGTTCTGCCTATTTTTTTCCAACAGGATAGCATGGAGTTGGTTCATAAGCAGTCCAAAGCTGTAGCTGTCACTTCTATGTCCTTCCCTGTTGGAGATGTCAACAACTTTGTTGTTGGAAGTGAAGAAGGCTCTGTATACACAGCATGTCGCCATGGCAGGTGATTAGAAACTTTTGAATTATTGTTCATTTTTAAAGTTGTAATGCTGATATAGATTCTCCCTCATAACCATATTTAAACTAACTACACCCCCTTTTTAGTAGAAATTTGCGTGGACCTACTTACTGTGTATGGAAAAACCACATTATTTTCAAACTTACGAAATGTAAACTTTCACATCAAAAGAAAAATGATAGATTGTTTTCCCCTCTATGTTGATATAGATTAAGGGTTTTATTTTGCTGTTCAGCATTTCCTAAACATAAATGCTATAGCTGTCATGCCTAGAACTGACCCTTCAGATATACATAGAAAGGTAAGAATCACCAGTTGCATTTCAGTCAGTGTTCATTTGAATCTGAACTTTATCCTGTTCCTCCTGATAATTGTACAGTAACATCACGCACACATCTGCAATTGACTAGTATTTCTCCTGCTGTTCCATCTGTTTTGAAATTGTCTAGCTCTGCCTTATCAATTTCTTCCTTAAATAAAATTGAGTATCTAGGTTTCATCTCAAACACAGATCACCCTTACTTCAGAGCTCTTAGGTTTAAAAATAGCCAAAATTATATCTCTTCTCTGCAGCATTTCTTTGCCTTTCACTATTCCATCAGTTCAAGTATTGGACTACTGGGGGTATGTTGTCAGTACTTTAATGTTTGTGATTCCAAATTTTACCTCCAGCTTTAGAAGGATTGTTAAATCTGGACAGGATAACATCCAATATCAGTAGTGTTGCCCTTTTCCTAGAATTATTTCAATGCGTCATGCCCACAGACCACAGTAAGTTTAGAAAAATTTTGACAGAGCTTGATATTTATTTATTTATTTTGCCTTTTGGAGGGCAATTGGGGTTAAGTAACTTGCCCAAGATTACACGGCTAGTTTTTTTGTGGGGGTGTTAAGTGTCTGAGGCCGGAGCTGAACCCAGGTCCTCCTGACTCTGGAGCCAGTGCTTTACTCATTACGCCACCCAGCCGCCTCTATAGCTTGATATTTAAATATGTGTATGTTGTCTGTTTATAGAGAATCTAGCTGCAAAGAGACAAACCTGATGACTTTTGTTTTCTAAAACAGCAAAGCTGGAATCAGTGAGATGTTTGAAGGACACCAAGGACCGATAACTGGTATCCATTGCCATGCCGCAGTTGGAGCTGTAGACTTCTCACATCTTTTTGTCACTTCCTCATTTGACTGGACAGTGAAACTTTGGACAACCAAGGTACCTAGAATGTTTTCTGGTCATTTTCTCAATGTTTTGACACAAGGTGGTGCTCTAATATAAGCCACATAGGGAAGTTAAACTCTCAATTTGTTTGGGAATATTCATGTGTTAGATTAGATTAAGAAAAAACACAACGACATGTTACATGTTATATAGGTTGCATTTTTTTTCCTTAATATGCTGAGGAAATCCATTAATACCACACTTATCCAGACATCCAGTTTCTGGTAACCTTCATACTCAAGAACATTGCTGTGAGAAAGACTTATGAGCACCATAGAATAATGTCTCAGAGCCTTGCATTCAAGCCCTATGCTTTACTGCATAGAAAAGGCCTTATCAGAACCTCTTTGCTTTTGTTTCATATAAAATTCTTAACAAGTTTCTTTATCTGCTAACCCATAGCAGATTAGAATCTTCAAACTAGAAAGGATATGGACTGTTGGGGCAGTTAAAATAATAATAGCAATTACCAACTGCCATTGAAGGACAAACTAGAAAAACCCTCAAAGTGTATGCAACTATGTCATATTTAAAACCTAGAACTATAATGGTTATTTATTATGAGGATCATGAATCACCAAGAAAAGACTATATTGTATTCAGTGTCTTTGGTTCAGAAGGGCAGAGAATTTTAAGGTATTTTAGAGTTTTTTCATCCTAAATGGCTGAAATAATCAAAGGTTAGGGGGCGGCTAGGTGGTACAGTGAGTAAAGCTCCAGCCTCGGAGTCGGGAGGACCCAAGTTCGGTTCCGGCCTCAGACACTTAACACCCACACACACAAAAAAAAAAACTAGCCATGTAACTTTGGGCAAGTTACTTAGCCCCAATTGCCCTCCAAAAAAAGGCAAAATAAAAAAAAAATAAGCAAAGGTTGGTTCTAGATTTTTCTTTTCTCTTTTCTTTTTTTCATTTTTCTCTTCCTTTCTTCAAGAACCTAATGTAATGGTTCACAATTTTAAAAGTACTTTTTTTTAACCCTTTGAGATAGGTGGTGCCAAATATTGATTTACAGATGAAAAAACTGAGGTAAAGTACAATTAAGTAATTTAACCAGGTTACACACATTGTAACCATTAGAGCTGAGCTCTGAACTTAGGTCTTTCCAAGGGTACTGTTCTTTTATGGATGGACGAGAAGGGAAGGAAAAAAGGAGGGATGAGGATTAAGGGCCTACCATATGACAGGTACTCTACAAGTACATGTGCTCATTTGATCTTCCCAATAACCTTGGGAAGTAGATGCAATTATCTTCCTTTTACAATTGAAGAAACTGAGGCAGGCAGAGGTTAAGTGACTTGCTAAAGGTCACAGACCAAGTAAATATCTCAGGATGGAATTTAACTCAGGTCTTTCTGACACCAGGCTTAGCACTCTAGCCATTGTGCCACCTAGCTGCACCTAGCTGTGCCTTTTTTTCTTCCTCACAAAATAAGCACTAGAGATGAAACATTCCATAAATACCATTGCTCTTTCCTGATTCTTTCTTTTAATCTAATTCAGAAATTAGTTTGCATTCTTGAGTTCCAGTAATATATCCAGGTTTGGCCTTAACTACCATAATGTGTTTTCCAAAGCCATCTCTTACTTTTAATTCAGCTTCTTGGATGAATTGGTTGACTTCCAAAATTCAGTGGCTTTATATATCTTCACTGTCTGTTTATTTGCCATTAATTTGAGACCTCCAATTTTTCCTGTCCTCAAAAGCATCAGTTCTAAGGTTGAAAATATCTAATTGGTCCATTACTTTAAGTAGGAAGTGATCTTACCTTGAAAAACATTTCAGGCTTCTGCTTCTGAGGTATAACCCCACCTGTGTGTGGTCACTGTGCAAAGGTTTAACTTTTTGTATGGAACTGTCTCTTCTATAGGCAGGGTGATAAGACTTCTCTCTCCTAGCTGAGTAGGCCAAAGAGGAGCGAGCATTTGTGAGGAATGGTGCAGAGGATTCTTCTTTAAGTACAGGTTGGACTAGAGGGCCTCTGGTCAAACTCCTGGCTCTTGAGATTCAGTGATTGTTCCTGTAGCTCTCTAGACCTGTACCTTACAAGGAGCTGGCAGCACCGAAAGACAGACACGAATGTCGGCTGCTTCTTTTATGTTATTTCTTCACATTCTTTTACCTTTTACTGTTGTCACAAAGAAAGTCTCCACATATCTTTCTTCCTTCAAGCTCCAGACGGGGCTTTTTACTTATGTGACTATAGCATGCTTTGTCTCATAAAGGGACACAAGTAAACTGTTCTAATTTATTTTTTTTCTATAAATAGGGATACTTTTGATATTTCAGATTGTGATGTTAAGTCTGCTGCACATTTACAGGCCCAGCTTAATGTTCTTAATAACTTTGTGTCTTAATAACCACACTCCATTCCTTAAGGATTGTCCCCACCACATACCACCCTCCTGTATGTTTAGCCCAAGAAGTGGAACCAAGTATGAAATCATACATCTTCACATTTACTCCAGAAATATTAAGGGTTCAACTATTCTGCATATGCATTTACACATTAATATATCAGTGCTGCTTTGCATAAGAGGAGGAGAATATTAGATATGTGTGAATGACAACCTTATCTCTTGTAAAAAATGCCCTGAGGAGAAATCTTACAAGTAAATATTTAAATTCTGGTCCCCAACTTAATTCCAGAGTTTATTATTTTGATCGTGTAATTAATTATGCTTTCTCATATTTAATTTAGTAATATCAATTTTTCGTCCTCCTTAACAAGGAGGAATAATTTGTTAATGATTGGCTTTTTTAAAACAACATCATGCCAGTTTCATGGCCAGACTTTCATATCCAGTATTTTCAACTTTGTGCATTTAACTAACTTTGAATACTTCATATGTCCTCTAGCAATGAGGACATAATTTCATTCAACACTTCTTTTAAGAGCTTTGATCTCCCAAGACAGTTTTCAGTATTCAAATTTAAGCTTGGAGAAACTGGGAGTACTAGACATCCTGTTCTGTTGAAACTTTGTGCCCTGAAAAGTCTGGCATAGCCCCAGCATCAAAACAAGATTTCCTGCACTCCCTCACTCTTCCCACACACCCTTTTTTCTTTTTCTGCTTCTTCTTTCTCCAAGTCTTCTATAATCCCTGGAAATCTCAATTTGGCTCTGTGTCTAATTTGGTCTAAAGTAGTTCTGCTTGTGTAGCCAGGCTTTAATCTCTGCCTAGTCAGGAAATTTATAAGGCAGTTGCACAGAGTCCTAGATCATCTAACTGTTTTCATTACTTCTTTTTCCTAGCACAGTTATTTAGGTGTTTTCAGTAACGCAGATAAGTAGCAAAAATCCAGTTCATTTGGGCCAAAATTTGGTCCCTAAAGTCTAAAGACCCAGAAATTATCTCTGCTATATGGATGTAGGCATTCTAGAGATGAGTCTTTCTGAAAAAACTCTACTCCCAGTCCCCATTAAATACTGAACTTGGGAGTCAGGAACCAGAGAATACTGGAGGTTTTAAATTGTTGTGAGAATAAGAGCTTCTCGAAAAAGTTCTACATGTAATACTGGTGATTACTTTAGAGCTCTACCCTAACTGTGCTCATCGAATGTTGCCATTAAAATACAGTTAACTTTTGGGGGAAAGAAATTTTTAGTGTATATACAAAACATTTCAGTCTCTGAATAAAACCTTTGATGATAGTTCTATCTTAAAGTTGACTGTTAGAACCTTTTTTTATAATCATTAACTGCTTAGAATATCAGTTCTCAGAATTTCTTGTTTGGCAGTGTCCACAGTCTCATGCCTCCTCTGACCCCTTTCATATTAAAAACAAGTAAACAAACAGAACACCTCATCTGGTTACCTTTCTCAAAGCAAATTATGTCAGAGTGAGATGAGTAGGATCAGAGAGCTTTTTCTAGTGTTTGAGGGAATAAGATTAAGCTACCTATTCACTGAGCCTTCATCAATCATTTACTCTGTGCCAGGCTGGATGTTAGACATGGGGGATACCAAAAAGGAAATAATCCTTGCCGTCAAGGACCTTACAGGATATTGGGTGGCAAGTATACAAGTAAATACAAAATATGTGCAACATAAATTTACAATAATTTCTAAGAGGTGGTAGGAACACCAATAGCTGATAGAGGAAGGGTATTCAGGAAGGGCTTCTGTAGGTTGCCCTTGAATGAATGAAAAACCATTTGTTAAGCAGTGTGTCAAGCACAAGGCAAAGCTCTTGGGATATGATTACAAAAGCAAAGACAGCCCTGTCTTCAAGGAGCTATGTTCTTACACAGTTCATGATACATACAGGTGGATGAGTGGGTCCTTTGGGGAGCAGATTGACACATTCTATCCAATAACAGTAGTAGAGTTGATTTGATAATAGATCATGGTTCCAGCACTGTAAAAGGGGTGGAGCAAAAGAGGTAAAGGCATTTGTGTGGTGGCATAGTGGGAGAAGAGATGATGGCAGAGTGGTAAGCGAAGTGAGACCTGTAGCTAGTGTTTTCTTTAAACGGTAGTCTTGGAGGGTTACTCACCAATCAGTCTACTGGGACTGGGGCTGTAGGGTGGCAGAGATGTGCCATAAGTGAAGATAGAGATTCTAAAAGACAGAGGTGAGAAATGGGGTGTATTCCATGCATGCACAGCAGTCTGTTCAAAGGTGCACAGATGGAAGATGAAATGTCTAGTATAGGAAGCAGCAGCTACTCCAATTTGACCAGAATATCAAGTGCATGTTGGAGGATTTGGGGGTGGAATCATTGGTAGAAAGATAGGTTGAAGCCAGATTCTGAAAGGCCTTTAAATGTCAAGCAGAAGAGTTTATATTTAATCCTGAAAGTGACAGAGCCACAGGAGCTTCTGAAACAAAGAATCTCCCTGCTTGGGTTTGTGTTTCAGAAATACCCATTTGAAAATTATCTGGAGTATAGATTGAGAGGAGAGAGATTGGAGGTAAGGGATCCAAGTAAGAGACTATTCTACTAATCTAGGTCACAGTCAGTGAGCAGAGAGGCATTGTCCATGGGAGTAGAGAGAAGATGTGGATGTGAGAGGTGTTGGCTGTGGGGAATGAACAAGACTTAAGGATTGTAGATGACTCCATGATTGCAAATTTTGGTGACTGGAAAGCTAATGCATCACTTGACAGAAATAAAGTTCAGATAAGAAAGTGAACTTAGGAAGATTTGGCCTTCATTTTGGACATGTTGAGTTTGAGATGCTTATGAAATGACCAGTGTCCAGCAGACCTTTCATGATGCAGGACTTGGATTTAGGAGGGAGATAGAGGCTATAAATGGACATGCGAGAGTTAGCTGCTTAGGGATCATTGAACACACAGGGATATTGTCTTTGCATTTCTTCAGAACTACCACCTGATTTCCCTTTGGAGTATACTACTTTAAAATACAGCTATAATTGCCTAGTTTTTCTAGCCCTGTATTTCTGTCTTTATGGACTACCAGCAATGCAGACTTCCCTGATAATAGAACATCATAGATTTATTCAATTAATAATAACCAACATTTGTATAGTACTTTATGTTTTATGGAGCATTTTATATGCATTATCTCATTTGTTCCTCAAAAGAACCTCGTGAGGGAAGTAACAAAAATTATTATCCACATATTTATAGATGAGGAACTAGAGACAGAGAAGTTACAACTTGCCCCGGTCACATAGATAGTGTCATTGGACTGAATTCAAACCAAACCTTTCCATATTCCAAGTCTAGCATTCTTTTGTGCTTTCCTGAAAGGAAATTTAAGTGCCTCCTGTGTGCAAGAATTTATTTCCTTCGAAATCATTTAGTCCAATAACCTTCATTTTACAGATGAAGGCTAGTAAAGCTAAATTATTTGTTCAAAGTCGATGATACCAAAATTATCCTACTTCTGCTATCTGGGATTAAGCATAACAAGTTTGTTTCTTCTTTTATGTCCTAGCCCTTCAAATACATAAAATCATGTCTCCCTTTCTGTCATGTCCTCTCTAGATTAAACAATGCAGATTCCTTCAACTGATGCTCATATAGCATGGTCTATGGTCCTCACCATCCTAGTTGCCCTCTAGAATCACTATTTGTCAATGTCCTTCCTAAAATGTGGCTCCCAAAACTAAAAATTCCAGATAGCACCTAATTGTGGTAGTCACCTCCATTGTTTTGGGATTATGACCATGTTAAACCAGACTACTACCACATCATACTGTTGGCCCAACAGCTCTCCAACCACACTACGTTTTATTTTTTTCATATGGACTTTCATCTAGCTACTTCCTATTCCTATATTTGAACATATATATTTTTTGCTTTTTGGGGGGGGCATTTGGGGTTAAGTGACTTGCCCAAGGTCACACAGCTAGTTTTTGTGTTAATTATATGAGGCTAGATTTTAACTCAGGTCGTCCTGACTCCAGGGCCGGCGCTCTATTGACTGCACCACCTAACCACCCCATTTTTTTTTACAGTGGTTTTGTTTTTTTGGTTTTTTTGCCTTTTGGAGGGCAGTTGGGGTTAAGTAACTTGCCCAAGGTTACACAGCTGGGTGTGTGTGTGTGTGTGTGTGTGTGTGTGTGTGTGTGTAGTGTCTGAGGCTGGAACCGAACTCAGGTCCTCCCGACTCCAGGGCCAACGCTTTACTCACTGCACAACCGCTCCTATATTTGGGCAGTTGCTTTTTTTTTTCTTTTATACTCTCTTGCTTCTTCTATACTATTCTGATTCCTAGGTCTCATGAACTCCTCTGAATTTGTAATACTTATAATAGTCATGTCTGCCAACCTCCACTCCTGGCCAGTATTTTATCATTTAGCCCCTTGTTCACAGCTGTTTCATGTATTAGTCTTATCAGTCACCTAAATGATCAGTTACCTGAAAGCAGGAACAATGTCTCATATTTCAATATCCTCCATTTTATTTACTATAATACTGAACATGTGGAAGGTATTTAGTAAATACTCTAGCTAATCCTAAACATATTTGTTGAAATGAATGTTACTGGGTCAGAAAGGACCTTAGAGGTTGCTTAGTTCAATTCCCCCCATTTTACAAATGAGGAAACTGAGCCCTGGAGGAATAAGCCACCTGTCCAAGTTTATAGAGCTAGTACCTGGTAGTTATAGAACTAAAACCCAAGTGTCCTGACTCCTTAATCCATTGCTCTTTCCCTCTAGATATACTATATCTCAACTCACCCTTATTCTCCCAAAGCTGTCTGTAAATTATTCATGAAATCTTAATTTGTCCCCAAAAAGTGGTACATGATATAGTGGAATGATCAGGAGATAAATGTAATGGAATATTATTTTGTAATTAAAAATTTTTAAATTATGAATATGATAGTTGGAGAAATTTGAGAAAACCTGTTTTGTAAAACAACTTTGAGAGACTTTTAGAGCTCTGATCAGTGTGGTGACCAGTCAGGATTCCAGAAAAACTAATGAAGTAGCTTGCTTCCTACCTTTGGGCAGAGAAGTGATCAATATACTGATTTGTTTAGCATGAATATACTTTGGATACAACGAAGGGCTTGGCTTATATGGGGGGGGGGGGAAGATTGGTAGGTATAAAGTAATCCATAGTCTTATAATCTTAATATACCATGGAAGCATAAACCATAAGAATTGTATTTTTTTGCATATTATTTTTGATAACATAAAATATTTTCACTTTCTTGACAGAAACATTTTTGCACGTGCTAAAACCAACTTTTCTGTTTCAGAATAACAAACCTTTATACTCATTTGAAGACAATTCAGATTATGTTTATGATGTGATGTGGTCGCCCACCCACCCTGCCCTGTTTGCCTGTGTAGATGGCATGGGGAGACTGGATCTATGGAATCTCAACAATGACACAGAGGTGAGCAACAAAATGACAAAAATTGCACTGGAAAACAGAAAATTGGAGATTTATTGAATAATTTGTGAAATTCCCTTTATCCCAAGGAATGTAAAAGGGGCTATGTGATTGCAGTTTCATCACAAAGAAGCCAAATAAGCTTCGTACACTAAATAAAAAAGAGCCTGCTGTGAAGAACTGAGAGGAAGAGTAATGTTGGCCAAGAACACTGGGGAATTTCCTTTTATTTCTCAAAAGGACTATCATGTCTCTAATGCCCTGGCAAAGTCTCCATTCACAAGGCAACTGGGGTACTTTACACTAGGAACATAGAAGTTTGATAGTTGCCAATAGTTGCTGTATGTTAACCTTAATTCTGAGTTTCTAAAGTGACTGTTAGCCTTTCTGTTATAATTGTATTCTTCATAGACTACTGGCTAGGCCTTACTTATATTTGACTGGGAGGGAAAATGTTTTAATGTCTTTTAAATAAGTGATTGAAAACAGTGCTATTTTTTATCCCAAAATAAATAGAAAAATCACCCAAACTCCTAATTTATATGCTAGAATTTGCCATGAAATCTAACCATAAATGTGATTTCCTTTCCTTTTTTCCTCTCAAATTATAGCCATATGCAATTTACCAGCTGAAGAGAAGCTTATAATTTCCTTAAGATTCCGTATTACTGTACAGTAATGAAATGATGTTATAGCATCAGCACCAAATGGTAGCATTGCCACTAAGAGCAGAGCTCTTTGTACGGTCTGCACGCATCCTAGTCTCCTGCATGTTCTCATCTATTTTCTGAGAACTCCTCTCTAGGACCAATGATTTAATTTCTAGGCCTTTAAGTTTTCATTGTCTTTGCTTCCCCAGAGCCAGGGAGTTATTTATAGGCAGGAGCAGAATAATTTGAGGGTTCTAATAGCCTCTAATAATGTAGGGGATTATTGATGATGATGATGACGGTGATGATGATCCATTTATTGAGCAATCTATGGCTTATCAAACACCTTCTGCAGTATGAAAGTTAGTGACATTTTTCATTCACATTGCTTATAATTGTACTGTAGTATCCAAGACTAGGGCCTGGAGAGAGGAGCTTAGAGGTGATCTAATCCAAACCCCTCTTTTTTCCTTTTTTTCTTAAGATGAGGAAACTGAGACCCAGAGAAATAAAGCAACTTGATTGATATTTTGGATTATTTACTTTCAAGTTTCTTTTTTTTGTTTGTTTTTTGCTTTTTGGAGGGCAGTTGGTGTTAAGTGACTTGCCCAAGGTCACACAGCTAGTTTTTTTAAATGTCTGAGGCTGAATTTGAACTCAGGTCCTCCTGACTCCAGGGCCCATGCTCTATTCACTGCTCTATCTAGCCACCCTTCTTTCAAGTTTCTTAGAATAATCTTAACCTTATATCCTTAGTATCTTTAACCAGACAGTTTTGGAGATAAATTTGGGGAATAATTTTAAATTGTAGGTCATTTGTGTTATATAGTATAACCCAATTTAGACAAGTAGAACTAATGTTGTTTATTTAAACAGCAAGCTCTTAGGAAGAGAACTACAGATACTGCTTTCTGTTTGACATTAGATTGCTTTTTATGTACTATACAAGAAGATTTTGAGGAAATCAAGCATTTTTCATTGTGTGATGAAGAAATCCCATTTTGTCATGTATAGATAGAATAGGGGTTAGTAGCTATGATCTGCTTCATTCAGATTGGTTAGAAGGGAAGAAGTTTTGTTATTCCCATTGATTGTCACTGTCTTGGTGTCATTTGTCATGATAGCAGCCTACCCTGCTGCTTTAGTTAATTCATTGACCCTTCTGTGGAACAAAATGGAATACCACTGGAAGCCTAAGATAGTGGTTTATAGAAACTGAGGGTTATGAGTAATGGAGATGTAAACCACAAATGGCATGCTTATATATATTAGACCATGGTCTTCTAAAAGGGAATTTTGGCGATGTATTTTAAAATTGTCTTACTTCTTTTAAGAACTTTGAAAAGAGAAGGAAAACATTTCTTTGATCATGAAGGAAGAAATTTCCTTTAAAATCAGGTTTTAGGTTATAGAAGAATTTTCTGAATAAAGAGTTCAATAATTTTCTCAAACTGCTCTCAAAGATTGGTTATAATTTCATTCATAAAACTAGTATGTGTTGGCAGAAACAAATGCTGGAAAAATTCTATATCTATTTTAATGTTTGTTTTCCAAAAACATAGCCAGACTAGAGGGAAGAAGAGTTATACTCTTACATGTTTATAGAAATCTTGATGAAACTTTTAACAATGTACTGTGTTTTAAATGACTTCAGGTGCCGACTGCAAGCATTTCTGTGGAGGGTAATCCTGCGCTTAATCGTGTGAGATGGACACATTCTGGGAGAGAGATTGCTGTAGGTGATTCTGAAGGACAGATAGTTATATATGACGTGGGTGAGGTATGTGCTTCATTCTTCATAATTCTGTCACAAGTACTTGGCTTTCAGGCATTACAGCAAAAAGTCTCTTTGAATGTGATTCTGGCATCATGGTGGTGCTTTGTGCTTTTTACGAAACTGTGTGCGATTGTGAAAACTAAACAGACTGACCAGAGTGAAGTCCCCCTCAACTGGCTCATTCTGGAGTTAGTTGCATAAAATAGATAATGTGACACCACCACCACCACCCCACCTCCCAATAAAGTAAGCTTTAAAAGAGTTCATTGATCATGTATTTTATTTCTAATAACTAAATGTGCTGTTACCAGAAAAATTTATAAAAAATCAGAACTAAGTTTTCTGGTCTTTGTGTGTGTTGAAAGTAATGTACAGAGATGCTCTTTTGCTCTTTATTGGACGCACTCAGACCTGGTAGAGTGGTCCAGCCAGAATTTTCTTCTGTTTGATTATCTCAGTGGTAGCCAAAATGCTAGCACTATTATTTGGTGATTGTGTGAACTGAATTAAGAATCCAGAGACTGATTTTAAAATCATCACAGTTGGCAATATAATTGGAAAGGTAGAACGATGCTGGCAAAATTTAGCAAATGAGATGTTCTGTCTCCTTTTTCAGGTCTGTAATTATTCCATGTCTGAATTTAACAACATTGGTAGGGAAAGAAAGAGAGATTTACATTAGTATCATATTTCCTATATTCAAGAAATAGTATAATCTGATAATGAAATTTAAACTAATATTCAAGGTTGTCAAAAGATCTAGATTTTATTCTTGTCTTTCTTGCCTTATTTCAGTCACTGAATTTTGTGAGTCATAAATAAAACATGTTCCTTCTATTTCCCCTCTCCACAATGTCCATTCTTTCCCAAACCAAACACAATTTATTTTGGTCATTATCAGATATCAGTTTCTCACTGCGAAGGCCATGGCCAGGGAAAGGATTAGTAGGGATATCTCTAAGTACTCACAGTAAAAATTGAGGAGGAGGAGGAATTAGGAGAGCAGGGAGGAAAGCCAGAGAAGGGAATGAGAATCTGACCTTTGTTAGTGTATGTGAATATTTCCTTTACTTCTAGTTTCTTCTGTCTTTCCCTCTTCCTTCTCTTTCCACCCTAAACTTCTTCCCATATTACAACTCCTTTTCACTGAGATAGAATTCAGCTAAGACTTGATCTCATTAAGGTAATTAATGCCATATAAATGATCAATAGACAACCTTGATAGCAATGATTTTAATCCTAACTATCCAACTGCCAAACTTCTAGGGAGTAAAACACATAGAATCAGCATTTTTTAATGGCATTTAGCTTACACATCTTCCACCTTTGCTGTTGGCTCTGTGCTCTACAAAGCTTAGTCATCAGAGGGGAGAGAAGTTAGCCTAGCAAAAGAAAATCCATAAAGTGCTATGTAGGCATTATATTTACAAAGCATCATTATTATTGTATCTTGTGCTGATGGTGATAATAGAGAAGTCGTTTCTAGCGCTGTCACAACACATTTCACAAACACCGTTCTTTTTTTCCTGTAAATGTTGTAAGTCATTGTTATAGTCCCTGTGATTATAGAAAGGCCATTCAGGCCAATGATTATTTTTTAGTGGAAAAACTATTTGAAAACAAACAGAAATGATAGTGGGTAAGATGATCTCTTAATTTCTTTCACCATACACAAAACATTTTCTTTCTTTTAATAGCAAATCGCTGTTCCCCGCAATGATGAATGGGCTCGATTTGGGCGAACGCTGGCAGAAATTAACGCAAACCGAGCTGACGCAGAGGAGGAAGCTGCTGCCCGAATACCTGCTTAAATGGGCTTTATGCTGGTAGTGGGATGGGGACTGATTCTAAGTAGAAATTAAAACTCATAGCATGCTTCTGTCTAAAGGGAATTGAAAGGTGATCTTGTGGATTAAACTATGGACTTAAAACACGCATAGCTCTTTAATGCAAAAAATTCTTGCAGTGTCACTTTTTATATTCATATTGTTACTGGATTTGTGTAATTTTTAATACAAATGACTTTTGCAATATGCAATTTTTTTCTGAATACTTAACACAGGCATATATTTGCTATATTAGTTTCTTGAACTTTTTTCAACCTGTAACAGTATACAGCTATTTCTGAAAGGTGTAGATTGCACAAATTCCACATATTTTTCAATAATCACTTCTCCAGGTAAACACAAGATAAGTTCATCTCTGATCACTAATATGTAAGAACATTGTTTACTGTTAACCATTAAAATGCATGTACCCACTCAAGTTTCATCTTTTCTGTCCTTTTTCATACCTGTGCTTTAAAGTAGTGATATCTATGGCTACAAATAAAAGAATCAAAATCTAGACTTTAACTTTGAGTTACTGCACGAAATTTCAATTTGTCAGTCACTATTACACTTTCTCTTTGTTTCTATTCCAGTTCCAGTAGTTGCTTTCATAATCTTTTACTGAGTATTCTATGCCAAGACATCATGCATTGATATTTTAGAATATGAAAGTGGTCATTTTTTTCTAGGTTGGCCTTTTTTTTTGCAACTAGGACATATTTCAAAGGGCAGGTAAATCTTGTCATTTTTCCACTTGTTTGTGATATAACTATCTATATTCTAGCTCTATCTATTTATAGCTAGATAGATAACTATTTATTAAATTACCTACTATATCTGCTAACTTTTAGAAAGCTCTCTCTATATATATGTGTATAGATAGACGTCTATGTATCTATAGTTTCTGAAAGTAAGAATTCCTTTGACTTGAATCAGTTTCATAATTTCAATAGAAACCATAGAAGACACAACAGATTAAGAAATCAGGTCCCATTATTGAGAATTTAACCTTGTCATGTTTCTATGTAGGCATTTTGTTTGCAGGTGGCAAGTTCTAAAGGCTTTTGCAACAATCTACATTTAAAGTTGGAGAGGAGTCAATTTTGAGTATATTTCTGGGGAATTACATTTTCTTCATTCATGCTGTTGCCAACATGTTGACCTGTTCTACCCCCAAAAAAAATGTGAACAGTGAATTAAGAGCAAATAAAATTCAAAAATCTCTTGATTTTTTTCTTGTTAACAGTTGTTATAAAAAATATGGGAGACATGAAATTACTAAAAGCTTACTGCAGTTTTTAGGTCTTTTAGGACTAGCCCAGTGGAGGTTTGGCAGGTCATATGCTTCAAGTATAGATCTAGCCAAGGACTATATCTGCCATCCAAGAACCACTTCATTCAGAAAGACGTACAGGAGAAGGTTGGCCCTGTGGGAAACAAAAGAAGAAATTCTGTTTCCGCAGGATTAAAACTCCTCCTAGCTTTGAGTGACAGCAGAATGTAAGTCAGAGGTGACTGGTTCTAATACCTAGCAGAACCAGGCTTCTGATCAGGTAAAAGGTCAGAAGTATGTACGCATGCTTAATGAGCTGTTTGACTGGGAACCTGTCAGGGAGGAGAACATGAAGTGGGAGGTTGAGGAGGTTGCATCTAGCCAATGGAGAGCAAGGGGGAAATTTTAATCCAGATGGTTATAAAAGAGTTTGTTTGTGCCTGGCCCTTTTTCAGGGTTAAAGGCCAAGTCACCCATCAGAAATGATGTGAAATAATTTTTTTTATTCTAAATTCACTCATGACCTGGTAAAATTCTTGGTAAGATGGTTATTTCTAACAATTTGAGGGGAAAACAACATAAAAAGCATTGCATTTTTTTGAGCAAGCTACACATTCACTAGGAATGTAGAGTAAATATAAAATAAAATGGGAACTTTCCTGGCTCCACTAGTATTGGGGTTTTTGTTTTGTTTTGTTTTGTTTTTTTAGGATGAGCATGTTTCTAACAAAACCTAGATGATTTATATTTTTTGGAAAGTGTCAGGGTCAGGGTGTGCAGCAAACACAGTAACAAAATTGTCTCCTGAGGTGTCCAAGGGTTGCCATATCTGTTAGAAAGAACTACATTGATGAAACCAGATTCTTTTTTTTGCCTTTTTTTGAAGGGCAGTTGGGGTTAAGTGACTTACCCAAGGTCACATGGCTAGTTGTTTGTGTGTGTGTGTGTGTGTTAAGTGTCTGAGGCCAGATTTGAACTCAGGTCCTCCTGACTCCAGGGCCAGTGCTCTACTCATTGTGCCAACTAGCTGCCCCTTGTGAAACCATATTCTTGAAGAAAAATATTGTCAGTTTTGAGTATTTTGTGTGTTTTCACTTCTGATATGCTTAAGTGGAAGAATCACTAGGCTGAGAGTCAGGGGCCTGGTTACAGTCCAGTGCTGATGCTCTGTGACCTAGAGGATGTTACATCCTATTTACATGTTCCATTTTCCTCATCTATAAAATGAGCTTTAAGTCAGAAATGAACTAAAGACCTTTCCTGATAGATTGTCTTAAGATTCTTTCTCTTTATTCCCAATTATTATCTCTAATCAGGACTTTTAGATTGTGATTTTTTTCTGCTGTAGCTTGCATTTTTTTGAGACACAATATCAATATAACCACAAAAGGAGGTTTCAGAAGTAACAATGTGCAAAGTGAGACTTTGGGGGAAAAATGTCTTCCTTCAGTCACTGGCATTTTTAGAGATCACTAAGTTTAGAAAGTTTTAAGAACTGAATTTCAACCCAACCACCTCCAGAGACTTTTAATTCTAACAGCAATGCCTACTCCTTTCTGATTTGGAAATGTAAACTCTATTTCCTTGATTTATCCCTTTAGTTCTTTTTATAGATGTTATTTTGAATGGAGAATCAAATGTATTCCTTTCGGTGGTTTTTCTTTAAGCTAAAGTCTGCCTATTATTTGAAGACTTGCCCACTTTGCAATGCTGTTTTGAAATAATTACTATCCTATTTATGTGGAATTTCCTGAACATCTTTGCTCAAAGAATTAGCAAGTCGTTCTTTCCCTGTGCTCCGTGGGTTGAAAGTTCTTTGGTCTTTTCTTTTTTCATCTTAGAAAATGCCAAATGTTGAGTTCCAAAATAGGCTACTACTTAGCCCTGCAGTCTTTCATATAAAAGACCACATTTTTATTGGCATGGGAGCAGTTTTTCTTTGAAAGTTATCTTATTAACTGATGTGTATTCCGGGTACCAACTTTTGCTCAGAAGGTAAGAGAATAAAAGAGCACTTCTTTTCTTAGAGAAGACTATATATAATACAAATAAATCCTTTTTTCCTTTTCACTTCGATTTTCAAAAGGTACTTGTAAAACTATTAGGTGATATGTTCCTCTTTAGTACTTGATACAGAGGCTGTATTTTTTGGTGATTTTGTGGCCGAATCCATTTTCCTGTTCTGTGAGTTACCATAGTAATGTTTTAGAAGAAAAGCTTTTCACAGTACCACCAAATTTGAGCATTGGAAGGGAGGGACCTCAGTGGCTATCTAGTCCAATTCAAACACAAAAAAGAATCCCCATTGTAACATAACCAGTGGATATGGTATCCATTGCTTAAAGACCTCGAAAGAAAGGAAACCCACCACCTCCCAAGGTAACCCATTCCATTTTCACATAATTCTAATTACTAGGGAGTTAATCTTGACATTAAACATAAATTTGCTTATTTGCAACATCTACCCTTTGCTTCTGCTTTGGCCCTTTTAGAACCCAGCAAAACAAGTACAATCTCTCCTTCACATGATAGATTTTAAAATACTTGAAGACATTATGATCCCACCAGCACCTTCTCTTCACCATGCTAAATCTCCCCAGTTCCTTCAACTCATCCTTGCATTACATAGACTCAAGGTTCTTCATCTTGGTTGTCCTCTAGACAATTTTCAGTTTATCAGTGTCCTTAATTCAAGGTGCCCAGAACTGAGTATGATACTCTAAAGGATATCTGATGAGAGCACAGAACAGTGTGATTTTTCTATTACCTCACTGTTCCTGGAAGCTAGACCTCTATTAATGCTACCTAAGATAGCATTAGCTTTTTTGACAGTAAAATCACAATACTGATTTGTATTGAGTTTGCAGTCCACTTTTAATGGACATTTACTTTTTCATTATGCTGTCTAATCATGCCTTCCATATCATAGTTGTGAAACTGATTTCTTATACCCAAATCCAAGATTTTAGATTTGCCCCTACTGAATTTCACATTATTAAATTAAACCTAGTGTTCTAACCAGTGAAGATTCTTTGGATCCTAACTGACTATGTTAACTTTACCTCCTAACTTGCTGTCATTTACAAATTTGAGGAGTGTTAACATTTATGCTTTATCCCATCAATGATAAAATTGTCAGATAGCATGAGGATCAAGCATAGATCCCTGAGGTACTCCACTAGAGACTTACCATGTTAAAATTGAACCATAAACAACTACTCTGAGTCCAACATCAAACCAGTTCTGAATACATCTGACTATATTACTGTCTTTTCTGTATCTCTCTCAACTTTCTCCAAAAGAATTGTATTGAGACTTAAAAAAAAAAAAGCTTTTCTAGGGGTCAGCTAGGTGGCACAGTGAATAGAGCACTGGCCTTGGAGTCAGGAGGACCTGAGTTCAAACCCAACCTCAGACACTTAACACAAAAAAACTAGCTGTGTGACCTTGGGCAAGTCACTTAACCCCAATTGTCCTACCTTCCCCCTCCAAAAAAAGAAAAAAAAAGCTTTACTAAAGATCTAGGTAAACTATATCTACAACATTCCCTTCATCTACTAGTTTGAGTCCTGTCATAAAAAGAAATAAGGTTATCTGGCATGACTTCTTTGGGCACTATTTATTCTTGATGAAACTGTTCTGTCTCTTTATAACCACTAGTACCCTATTTAGATATTCACCAACCTTTTCTTTAATGATCTATTCTAGAGTTTCCCCAGGATTCAAAGTCAAGCTCATTGGCCTATAATTTGTAGATGGCTCTCCTAGGATTTTTGAAAGTTGAGATATTTACCCTTCTAAAGTGTTGTGACCTGGCCCATTTTTTGTAATCTTTTAAAATAAATTGTATCTAAATTTTTATAGAGATGTATATATTTGTATTTACATCATTTGTATCCCTCCCAGAGGGCTACCTGGGATATATGATCTTCCACACCCATTAATAAGCCTCACATGGAGCCCATTAAGGGAAGCTGGCTTAGGGGAGGCTTGCTTGTTGGAAGGCTTTCACACCTTTTGTTAATTTCTAATTAGGCACTGAGTCCAGAGGGTTGTGATGCCCTCTGGCTCTAAAAAGAGTATATATATTCTGAAGTTAGCATTTTACTTTGGGGCTCACTCATTGGAAGAGCTTTCTTGTGATTTGACCAGATGAGACTCTGGGTAGATATTAAGGAGCTCCCCTGGCTTTGAAAAACCCAGATGTCGGTGATTCTCTGGTAGCTATGTATATATTGCCATGGTCAGACAGTTGAATCTGTTGATCTGTGCTAATTTCTCAGACAGAAGCCCTGTCTGTTGGTTTTTATTTCTCTGCTTGTATTTTCTGTTTATATTTTCTCTGAAGTTCAGGGTGCTGACTTTTCCCCTGAACTAGTGAATGTGATTTAAAAGGATTGTTGACCCCTTAAACAGCTATCTTTTCTTAGTAAAGCAGATCTAAGAACTTGTGCTATCAGCCATCCTGGGTATGCCAGTGTGGTTGCTGCTACACCATATAACAAGACAAAGATTTTTTTTTTTAATTAGCAAAACCTGTCGGTACATCAAAGAATTCTGAAAATGTATGCAATATTCCGCACTTGCAAACTCCTTACTCTGGAAAGGAATTGGGGGAGATGTCTTGTATCTCTTCTTTGAGACCCAGCAAGTTCTTTGTAATTTTGCAATTTTTTATTGTTTGTGGTGGCTGTTCTCTCCATTTACATTGTAGTAGTCATTGTATATTTTTTCTCTTGCCACTATTTACTTCAGTTTGCATCAGTACATGTAAGTCTTTCCATACTTAGCTGTATTTATCCTGTTCATCTTGTCTTACAGCACAACACTATTCTTTTTTTTTAAGCAATTGGTGTTACGTAACTTGCTCAAGGTTACACGGCCAGGTGTTTCTGGGTGGGTGCTAAGTGTCTGAGGCTGGATTCGATCCCCAGGTCATCCCAACACTGGGGCTGGTGCTCTTACTCGCTGTGCTACCTGGCCACCCCAGCACAATACTAGTCTATTATATTCATGTAACACTGTCTAGGTCATGTTCACTCGATGGACATTTACTTTATTTTTTAAAATCTAAGCTAATTAAAGAGTTCTTTACATCCCCATTGGTCTCAAAACATCTTTTTTTTCCCTCACAACCTTGTTGGGCAAACTTGCTCTGAAGCCTTTTAATCCAATGAGATCTGCTTTCCCAAAACCTAGAGAGTATATAAAGCTATATATGGATTTTTACATCCTTTCAGCTTGAAATCAAGGATAGAATGGTCACTCCTTTCAGAATTCCCCTATTTCCATCCTAGCAGCCAACTTATTAATAAGCATCAAATTAAGAATAGAATCACCCCTTGTTGGATTCTCCATCTTTTGAAGTATATAATTATCACTAAGGCAGGTCAAAGAGTTATTAGCTATTCTGATTATGGCAAAGAAAATTCCAGCAGTTGTCTGGATAATTAAAGTTCCTTATCATTACTATTATGCCCTATACCTGACTTATGATCTATTTCCCAAATTATTCAACTATCCTCTTTCTGTCCAGGTGGTCTGTAGTATACTGTGATGACAAAATCCTTCCTCTTTCTCCTTCCTTTGATCTTCATCAAAAAACTCACACTTTTCCACACCTAGTCCTTGGATTTTCTCATCTTCATAATATAAGATACTATCCTCCCCCTTCTTTTGTCTACTCTGTTTCTTTGGGATAAGGTATGCTCATTTTCAAGGATAGAGAACCTCAAAGTGAAACTTCACCCCGTGGCAATGTGGAAAGAGCCCTGGCTTTGGAGTCAAAGGATCCAGCTTCGGGTTCTCATTATGCCACCTACAGCTCCAAAACCTTCAACAATTTACCTTATTTCTTTTTGCCTGTCACTTTAGTTAAAAGTAGGAATGGAGATCATAATACTTTTACTTCTCATTTCATGCCCCATCCCCTCCCCCCAGTGATTGTGAGGAATGTTTTGTAGGCATATATCTCCTCGTATATATGTGTGTATACACGTGTGTATGTGGTATGTCATACATGTATTGTCATATATATCATATATACATCATTGTGTTGAAATGGAAAAGAATCTGGACTTCGGTGAGGAGACTTCAATGCTGTCTGATGCTTACAAGCTGTGTGACATCTGAGAAATGACTTCAGATTTCAGCTCGTTTCCTCAACTGTAAAATGGTAATACTCACAATACCTGATTCACAAAGGTGTTGGGAGGAAAGTTCCTTATAAATCTTAAAGCTCTCTCTAAAATATGATTATGTCAGTGATGACGTTTCTCCTCCCTTGCCAGAAGGGAACGAAGAAGAAACAGCAATTCCCAAAGCTGATTTGGTGATGTTTGGCTTTCCGGTTTTTTCTGAGGGATATGATAAAGTTCTTGACATAACATTATCTGGGATTCTCTCAGGTAAAGAACATATGAGCCATGTGGTGTGTGGTACTTTTGGAATTGGGAAGAGTTGGTGGGGAGAGAGGCATAGAGGCAGCATGGTGGAAAACCTAGGTTCAAATCCCACACCAGACACTCACAGTTAGAAACTAGGCAAGTCATTTAACTCCTCAGCTTCAGTTTCCCTATTTAAGTATTTTGTTTTTTCTCCAATTACATGCAAAAACAATTTTTAATATTCATTTTTAAAACTTTGAATTCTACATTCTCTCCCTTCCCACTCCTCACTCCCCCATTGAGAAGGCAAGGAGTTTGAAATAGGTTATACATGGGTAGTCATGCAAATCAATTTCCATATCTGCAAAATGAGGGTGATAATATTAGCTATCTCAGGATTGTTGCAAGGATCAGATGAAATAATATAGCACTTTGTAAATCATAAAACACTGTATAAATGTGAACTAGTATGAAATTAGATATGAAGGGGCAGCTCAGTGGTGCATGAATAGACAACACTGGTCCTTGGAGTCAGGAGGACCTGAGTTCAAATTTGGCCTCAGAGACTTAACACAAAAACTAGCCATGTGACTGTAATGGGAATGCAGATTTGGAAGATCTTCCCTGCCCCTAGGCTAAAGTGCACCTGAAGCCTGGGGTGGGAGGCTTGTTTTTCAGTAGATACTTCTTGATTGGCCAGTGAGTCAATAAGGTTGTTACATTCTCTGAGCCAGGAGAAGGCTATATATAAGCCCTGATGTGTAGCTTTGTTTTGGGGGCTCACTTTGAGAAGTGTTCTGTGATTTGATCTGTATTCTGAAAAGCCGTTGTCCAGAGCCTCCCCCGGCTTTGAAAAACCCAGATGTTGACTGGGTATGGATGTAATGGTTGGACAGTTTGGAAATCTGTCTACTTGACCTGTTTCTGTCTTGATAATTCTGCCTGTATACTTTGAAGTTCGGGGTGCTGACCTTTTCCCCCTGAACAAGGTAAATGATATATGTCTGACTGATTAAAGTAAGCTTGTTAACCCATTTTGAGTTGCTTTCCTTTATCAAAGCAGATCCAAGAACCTGTGCTAGCAGTTTGCCATTTCCTTCTCCAGCTCATTTTACAGATGAGGGAACTAAGGCAAACAGTGACTTGCCCAGAGTCACACAGTTAAGTGTCTGGGGCCAGACCAATTTAGGAAGATGACACTTCCTAATCCAAGCCTGGTACTCCAAGTGTCCATAATCAGTGTCAAGATTTTTAAAGCAACAAAGACCAACTTTACATTCACTGGGGCTATAGTGAGGCACTCTGCCCTTCCATTTAGAAAGGGACTGGGAGGAACTATGATCACTTTAATAAATGGGATTTTTTTTTCAGGGTCAAGGATTTTTACTTCTTTTGTGATAAAGGTACATTTAGAGGAAAAGGTTGATGTCTTTTTTAAAATCGAAAAATTCACTCATAGAAGCTATTCACTGATCCATTCCACAGAACACATTTTAGTCCTTTAGAAAGTTCAGACAACCTTTTCATGTGGAAGTGTTGAAGAAAAGGATTTAAAAACTCTTAGAGGGAGGGACTGAGGAAAAGAACTGCTCAAGATGATACCATTTTTTCCATGTTGTGAAACTGCATTGGCTCATTTGTTCTCTCTATTTTGTTCTAATACTGATAGGCCATAACATACACACACCCACACACACACACCTCCCTACCCCACCACTGTTAATAGGAAAGAAGGTCTGGAATGAAAATCAAGTGTAAAGCATATAATCTTGTCTTTTCCCCCTCCTCCCCTTCTTTGGGGCCTTGTCTTTCCCGCCCCCCCCTTTCTTAACTTTCACCATTGAACGTTTATATCTTCAATCTGTCAGTATTTTGACATTTTCTAAATATACAAAGCTGTATAATTAAGTTTGTGCTGATGGTACAGAGTGCCAGGTAAAGCTTCAACTGCTCCAGTGCTGGGGGAACCGAGTTCTTTTCAACATAACTTAGCCCCACAAGTTCCCAATTTTGGGCCTATGTCCTGGGCAGAGTGAAGGCAAGGCTGCATGGAGAAGTCTCCTCTCTTGGGAAGCTGTCATGAGGTTCCCTTTGGGGTGTTTTTTTCTTTATTCTGACTTGGCTCAGAGATCAAAAAAAATTTTTTTTAAAAGAGGGGGTGGACCCTGGCTAGGGCTTTCCTGATAGTCATGGAAGAGTTTGTAGAGAAAAGCTCTAATGGAACTTTTTATTTCACAGTCCTTAGAGTGGGAAGGGAATTTCAAAATCTACTCCTCTCATTTTACAGATAAATAAACTGGCGGAGTCAGGGTTTGAACCTAAACCTATTGACTCAAAACCCAGTGTTCCTTCCACTCTACATGGGCCAAGTGAAGTCAATGAGAAATTGTTTTCTTAGCGCCACTTTCTACTGTTTTACACATCTGGGGGCGCTTTGGGTTTTGGTGAAGAGCGGGTTCCACAAAAATAAAGGTAATCCACCACATGTGTCCGTTATCCCCCTTTTAAAAGGGGCATTAAGATAAACACATCTACCAGGAATCTTTTAAGCTGCTCTTTCAGTCACAGGGTTGCCCCCAAAAGAATCTCTCTTTGTGTAGTGTTACATTTTTCAAAGCTTTTTCTCGTACAAGAAGCTGTTAGCAAGTCTTACGTTTTGGAAAAGCTTCCCAGGTTTCTGACCAGAGCCAAAAGGAGGCTTAACAGTCATCCAGATTGTAATCCTTTTGACAGCAAACTGGGCAAAGTGAAGGGCACAGCTGACTGCATTTTGGTACCGATAATAGGCCTGCTAACTAAGCCACACTTTCCCCTCAGACTCTTTAAGAAGTCGAATAGATCTTAAACATGTTGATTTTCATTGTGTAGTTTTTAAACTAGAATGGCCTCAGAATGGCCAATCAGTAGTCTTTTTTTTTCCTTTTTGCCAACTTTTTCAAAATCACAGTATTGTTTGTTGTTTCCTAACTGAAATCTCAGGTTGACTTCCTTACATGCATTACTAACTCAAAGCATGGAACAGCTTATACTCAAAATGGGCTTTTGAAAGATGATACCCTAGGGGAGGCTAGGTGGTGCAGTGAATAGAGCACTGGCCCTGGAGTCAGAAGGACCTGAGTTCAAATCCAACCTCAGACACAACACTGACTAGCCGTGTGACCTTGGGCAAGTCACTTAACCCCAATAGCCCTCCAAAAAAGGAAAAAAAAAAAGACAGCACCCTGTGGAGTCACTGCTGTGCAGGTATATGATAAGGAATGGTACCTCTCCTTCCCTCTGCTGTTGGTGACTCTAATGCAGTAAGGCAGTGACAGTGAATTGAATTGGGAAATGTACAGAACACACACTCTTTAATGAACATGTCCTGACAGATTCCAGAAAGCTAATACATCACCAGAAAATCAATTTAATGTTTGTGGAGAGTAATTTTATTGTCTTTGAATTTTCTCACTACATAATCCTTTTTTAAAAAAGTTATTATAATTATATGGATCAAAGTTTTAGACCTTTTCTTTTTAGAATCAGAAGCAGATAACCCTTCTCAGCAATGCAAGAACCTAAAACAATTCCAAAGGACTCATGATGGAAAATGCCATCCACATCCAGAGAAAGAACCATGGAGTCAGAATGCAGAGCGAAGCAGACTCTTTCCTTTTTTGTTTTGTTTTGCTTTTTTTCCTTTTCCATGGTTTCTCCCATTTCTCGCAATTCTTCTATGCAACGTGACTAATGTGAAAATATGTTTAATAGGAATGTATGTGTAGAACCTGTATCAGATTGCATGCTGTCTTGGGGAGGGGGAGAAAATTTAACACTTGTGGAAGTGATTGTTGGAAACTAAAAATGAATAAATTGAAAAAAAATTTTTTTAAATAAAAGAAATAAATATTGCAGAAACCTTTAAAAAATCTGAAGTAGAAGAGATATATAAATACCTGTATATAGTCATATCATATATGAAAGGACCCGACCTTTCAAGGAGTAAATGGGGGTTCCTGCCCCA
This sequence comes from Petaurus breviceps papuanus, assembly GCF_028583685.1. Lineage (NCBI taxonomy): Eukaryota > Metazoa > Chordata > Mammalia > Diprotodontia > Petauridae > Petaurus > Petaurus breviceps. The sequence goes on from NW_027187419.1 coordinate 100,574,970, forward strand.
ATAAACTAACATTTTAATAAAGAAATATAGACCTAAATGGTATATAATATACATAAATAATAGTACAAATAAATGTTTTGCTCAAACTTTTACTCTTTATGATTAAGTAATTGAATCATAGTACAATAAAGGATGAGGAAACCTCTATTAAAAAAAAAGAATCTTGTGGTTAAGTTGCAAATTGATGTTAAATGGAATGAATTGAGACCACCTATGTCTTTCTTTTTGAAGGCAGCTAGATTGCTCCGTAGATATAGTAGTAGGTCTAGAGTCAGAAAGAGTTGAGTTCAAATGTGACTTCAGACACTAACTTTGTGTGACCTTGGGCAAATCACTTAACCTTTGCCTGCCTTTATCCACTGGAGAAGGAAATGGCAAACCACTCCAGTATCTTTGACAAGAAACCCCTCCGGTAGACAGTGTGGTCCACAGGTCACAAAGAATTGGATGTGGCTGAACAACGTGTCCTTTTTTAGACACATGAAAACAAAGGGCTGGAATAATTACCAGATGCATTTTAATACTAGATTTTTTCTTTGCGATGCCAATGTGTAACTGCTGCTCTTGAACTAAATGTCATTTATCATTTTCCTACAAAGATGGAAAATGAGAGGATGTCAGATCCAGAAGAAACTTCAAAGGCTGTTTAGTTCAGTCACCTCATGTCAACAGATGGAGAAACTGAGGGCCAGGCAGGTTAAATCATTTGCCCTGGTCACACATTGAGCAATTTCTTGACAGAGCTAGGACCAAAACCCAGGATGCTGTTCCCCTTGCCTCCCAGCTACCAGAGCAATATGTGTAAATTGTATTTTCATGTTCAATTACTGCCTAACGAACTCCCAGCCAGTAATCAGATAAGTCCCACACTCGGCTGCTTAAGAAACTGCAGTGGCTCCCCATTGCCTCTGGGATGAAGCACAAAATCCTCAGGTTGGCAGTTCATATTCTGCCAACCCCCTTCATAATCTGGCTCCTTCCTACCTTTCCAGGCTTGTGCCACACAATAAACTCCAGCCCGACTGGCCTGTTTGTTGTCCCAGTTTGGCACTCTACCTCCCACCTGGGCCTCCCTGCCTGAGATGCATATCCTGCACCAGTCCATGTCTCAGAGTCCCCAGCTTCTTTCAAGGCTCAGCTCATTTGCTAGGTCCTATGGAAGCCTTTCCTGTTCCCCTCAGTGGTTAGTTCTGGCTTCTTCCTTCCTCACGTGATCCTGCATAACTTCTTTTAAAATAAACCCTGCATAACCGAAGGTCAGTGGTTCATATACAGTCCTCTGTTTTGTTTCATCATCTGCGGATGTTTGTGTGTTTTAGTTTATAATTTTAAAACCTCCATTAACTTACCTGTTGACATTTGTCTTCCCAGTAGGGGAAGAGAGGGAGACATTTCACTTTGCCTTTGTATTCTCAGTACCTTGCACATAATAAATACTTGTTAGATTGAATTGGGAGGCAGAAGAGAAAGACAGTCTGTGACTTTATGGGTCTGCTTGGCTTAAATGGTGAGCTTCATCGTATGTGAATGGTCGGCTTTGCCTTTTTCTGATGTACAGCCACAAAGCTTTCTGGTTCATCCAAACTCCACTTTCTAATTGCATCCCCAAACCTTTTATCATGGCTATTGTTACAACAGACTTCCTTTAACGTAAAGATTTCCAAGGCCTAACTAGTGGCCCATTAATTTCAAACTCGATACAACAAAGAATTTGGACTATACTTCAGAGGTTGGTGTGGTTAATGGATGCTGGCCACATCTTTTTGAACGGAGATGCTCAAGCTGACAGCAAGAAATTCAAAAAAGGCCCTCTCATTGTTTCATTACAAAATGAGTATCTAGTCCCCTCTGAAATGTACTGGTTACTTGACCAGTATTTACGGCAAAGAAGGCCTTTTGCACTTTTCTTAAACAAGACAAAACCTTGAGAGTAATTAACACTCAACAAGCTAAAGTCATCGAGTGAGTACTTCTTACAAGGTCATAGGATGCAGCTCCTGGGCATTGTGTGCCCATGGAACTCACTAGAGTGGAGTGTTTAAGGAGTCCTAGAGGACTCTGCTTATACTCTTGCAGCTCTTTAAAATTAGTGAAAGGCTGAATTAATAGAGATAAGGGCTTTACTTTCCTAACCCCTTCTGCAACTTCAGGCTTGGCCTCTTCAAGCCTCTGTAGTAAGGCCCTATAGCCCAGACACCCTGGCCTCTCCCTGAAGCCAAGAACTATGGTTTATGGAAGGCAGTGTTCTATAGTAGAAAGGGCATTGAATTTGGGACCAGCCTAGGACCAATGTGACCCCAGGCAAATCAATTAATCTTTCTGGGACTTTCCCTTCTATAAAAGAGGTAATGATATTTGCACTACCTACCTTAAAGCTATTGTGAGGAAAGTGCTCATTACTACACCACACCAATTACAGCATTGTGTGCACAAAGTCATTAATACGATGATTCAGTAAAGCAGAGCTAAGATTATTAATTAACTTTTAAATTTGCAACTCTCCAGCTCCTATAAGTCTTTTTAGACACGTTTTGCACAATGAAGTGTTCACTTTTTAATGGCGCTTATATTTGCTTATTCAGTTGCCCTGGGTTATACATTCATGAATTTACCATTGACACTTCCAGAGCAACCACTGGTTGGAATTAAGGATTGTGGCAACCACAAAGACTCCTATCATCCTATTATAAAACTCCAAATCTCCCCTGGAGATGGTAGGTAGGGCTACCCAAGGCCAAGAGTTCAGGGCTTTCCATATGCACTCTTTAGCAGTCACAGCCATAAGGCTGCCAGGCACCGATCAGTTGAAAGGTTATGATTTTCAAAATCAAATCAAAGTTATAGCAGTGGTATGACTCATAAGAACACTGATGGTCCTAAAAAAGTCAGCACTGTCCCAACACTTAGCAGAATCTGGGGACAAAGAGATGAGGAGGAATTGATGTTTCAATAGCCTGCTTTGCAGGCAAGTTTCCCTCATTTCTTACGAATGTCAGTCATCACAGTATATTTTAAGTAGGGAACACCAGCAACTCTGTCCTCAAGGAGATTTTAACCTATTAAGAAAGGAAATTATCTCTCCTCTGCCCCTCCCCAAACCCATACATAGTTTTTCTTCAAAGTCGTTTCAGCCATTAAACACATTGGGCCCAACCTAATCAAGAAGGCCTGAAGCCATTTGGAAATAACTTGCTGTTGACAGAGCAAGTGTTTTGAGACTGTGTGGCCTGGAATGCTGAACTGACTGTGGAAAAGCCATCAGCTATGTTTCTGTTCAAACTAGAGAGCATCCCCTCCCCCTTACCCCGCTGCGCGCCCCCCCCCCCCTCAAGATACAGGGTGCTTTTGTGTGTCTTTGAGCTTGCTCCTCAGAGATGTTTGTGTACACACACCTAGCTCTGACTGCCAATCACATATTAACTCATCAGTGGCAGCAACAGCATTTCCCTAAATCCATGTGATGAAGCAAACTGTGAACTAACTGCAAGTCAAATCAGGTCTGTTCCAAATGGGGAATATAGCTGATAAACAGCATATTTACATATAGCCTGGTCCCTGGAATCCTTGCCGAGTGAGTTTCTAACTAACAGGAGTCCCAAAGGATAAAGCACCTTAACAAACACCTTTAAAACAACCATCCTTTACACCCGTTTTCTTTGTTTTTAACATGGGGAAATAAAATACGTATGTTCCCTATAATAGAAGGCTGAGGACAAATCCATGTGCCAGCTTTTGGCGGTTGGTGTTGAACCAGACCAGAAAGCACTTCATATTTTATCTACTAAGGAAGATCCAAGTACAAACATACATTTTGGTGCAGTTTATTTTTGATTGGAATCATGTCCATTTGAAGGCAAATTAAGGTACAGCTTCAAAGCTCCCAGCCCGTTGCCAAGGCAGCCTTTAGTGTTCTGAAAGGTGGAGCCTCACCCCTGCTGTATCAGAATAAGGCAAGGCAGCCAGAAAAGAACCTGGAAAAAGAAGGGCTGTCCAGGAAGGAACCTACTGACTGAACAGAGCATACTACTGTGAGCCATGATAGAAAGGGGACATGTTAAACACAGGTAAAAAAAAAACCCAAACCAACACACAGAAGTCATTATGCTAGTCCTCTGGCTTCCACTAGCATCCATCTTTTTTTCAAAGAAAGTGCTATCCAGGCATGTCACTGACAACGCTCATTCTGCCTTCATTAGCAAATACTTTTTTTTAAATACCAAAATAGAAAACCCATTACCATGAATTCAATACATCTTCTCTTGATGCTTTATTTCCATGTCACCAATAAGAGAATGAATTTAATTTTCATACATTTTTATTGTCATGTGATTCTTCATAAAACACTTTCAAAACATTCTGTACATTTCCAGCCACTCAGAACTGCTTTTCCCTTCTATAAGTGTCACTTGTTGGGTGAAGGTGCCAAGATGTCTCTGTACAAAGATGTACAATATGTACAGTCACTAAGTGCAAGCTGTGTCAAGCGGAGTCTAGGGCGCTAATTCATGCCAGGGTTAGAAAAAACAGAAACAAAAAAACATTTCAACACAAGACTTAAGCTTGAAACTTTTGCAGTTGTTTTTCTGTGCAAATGATTACTTTATAAACAAATATATGTATATATCATATAGAAAGAACTGGTTTAAATTCTCAGTTCAGCTAGAACCATGCAGCTGACTGGATAAATGACAGTGCTGCTCTCCTAGGCCTTTCTCCATTACAAACTTTGGCCACGCTGAACATTTCTCTCATCACTGTGGTGCCACCGCCACCTTTGGCTGAACTACAGCAACAACAGGAGATTTAAATTTGGGGAGATAGAGGCCAAACTTGTTCTCGATGCCCGCAAAAGTGGCTGTTGCCAATCGGTATCCACCGATGTGATCAGGGTTGGCAGGAGGAAGGTCAGCAATGCGCGATTTGGGCGTAGGTTCTGAGCCTGAGGGCTTGCTATTGGCAGAAAGTGGTAGAAAGAAAACAAACATGGTAAATAAAATCGAGCTTTAGAGAGTAATAGTTGTACTTAGTATATAGTGTGTAGAGTCCAGAGAGGGTACTTCCCAAGAATGAGTGGGCAAGGCCAGAAAGTACTAGCCTCTAAGGGAAGTCCCACACTGAAGTTACACACCCTAAGACATGGCTTCTAAACATGTTGCTGCTAAGACAAGGATGCTTTCTGATTCTCAGCAAGGGGCAAAAAGGGCCTTCCCAAAGGGGAAGGCATCAATTTAGAGTGTAAGTAATGTAAGATTAAACTTGTCATCTTGGAAACTGGAGCACATGGCAGAGGAGAGGGGTGTCATGATCAAAGTTTCTGTTTTGTAAGAAACAGTGAAAAAGGGAGACCTGAATGCCAAGAATTTGTCCTTCTCCCATGTGGTCCAGGGAAAAGAGAAAATGATTTAATTCCAAGAAACTGTCGAAGGTTCCTTAGACAGAAGGAGCTCTCAAATGTAAAAAAGCAACACCCAGAGCTTCCATCCTTTGATGGAAATCTCCCTCAAGAATATCCCTCTGTGTTTACTCTGACTCAACTTCATCAAGCAACCTTCTAATTTCATAATTTGGCCTCCTACGCAGACTTACCTGGAAGGTAACTCTTTATAGATAACTGGAACCAATTTTCAACCACATAATATTACCTAATATGAATGCTACCATAAATGAACAAATTCACCTTTTGTGGAACTGGTTAATGTGAACTAAACCCTTGCTTCCACCCACAAAATGATCAGAAATCTAGGTCTAGAAGGGATCTTAGAGGCTATGAAGCCCAACCTCCTCATTTGTAAAATGAGGAAACTAAGGCCCAGGGAAGTTAAGTGACATGTCCAGTATCTCACAGATAATAAGTGGCAGAGGTGGGATCTGAACCCAGGCCCCACTAAGTCTAATGCCAGTGCTCCACCCTTCCCTTCCTAGATGAACTAACAAAATCATATTTCTCTTGGTCCTGGACCCATAGTGATCCCTTTAATGCTACCTATGAGAACCTGGACAAGTTACTTGGTCTCCCTAGTCCTCAGTTTCCTCATCTGTAAAATAAGGAAGGGGTAGGCTATCAGAGGTGGGGAACCTGAAGGCCTCGAGGCCACATATGGCCCTCCAGGTCCTCAAGTGCAGCACTTAGACTGAATCCAAACTTCATAGAACAAGTTCTCCACCCCTGCATCTCTCAGGTTCCTTCCCATGAGTATATCTACTGAAGCCCTCCTTCCGACTTTAATAATAACAATAGTAATAGCTAACATTACATAGAGCTTACTCTGTGCCAAGAACACAATATTATTATCTTGTTTGACCCTTACAACAACCCTGTATGGTTGGTGCTTTTATTATTCCCATTTTATAGATGGGGAAATTGAGGCAAACTAAGTGACTTAGCCAGTGTCACAAAGCTAATACTTATCTGAGGCCAGATGTGAGCTCAAGTGGTACTTTAACCATTACACCACTAGAAACCCCATCTATCCCCCCGGCACACATTCATGACTCTCTTTACCACTATTTGAACTGCAACAAGTTATTTACAATGGGAAATTCTCAATCTTTTCTATATGAATGCAAAAAAAAAAGATTCTACTCTGACTTATAGTAATGACATATATCTGCTTTGAAATAGAAAGCTGTACATTACTGAGTGATAGGACAAAGGGATTCATGATTAATGGAGCTATGAAGAATGAAAAATATAACATTTAGTTAAAATGTAGGTATTTCCAGGCATCACTTTGTTACCTCCCTTATTCTCCCTGAGATAGCTAAGTGACAACCTGCAAGATATGCCATCTCATTCTCTTTGCTCTCTCAATATCACTAGTTTACAACTATGCATCCCAGAAAGTCTTTTTCTACTAGCTCTCTAATAACCTTAAAAAACTTAGCCTAGGGGGCAGGTAGGTGGCACAGTGAATAGAGCACTGGCCCTGGAGTCAGAAGGACCTGAATTCAAAGTCAGCCTCAGACACTTAACACAAAACTAGCTATGTGACCTTGGACAAGTCACTTAACCTCAACTGCCTTGCCTTCCCCCCTCAAAAAAAACAAAATAAAACTTAGCATAGCTCCTCTCTCTCCTTATAAAAGAAAATCCACAGTAGCACTTACAGGCCTCCAAAATCGACATAGAACCATCTCTGTAGAAGTTCATAGGTGACCAATGTAACCCCAAACTGGGGAGAGGATCGGAACACTCGGGCTGCAGAAAGGGAGGGAAGCAATGTGACTGAGTTTAGCGACCAAGGATGGATCTGGCAAAGCAATGAATGAAGCGCTCTATTTTAACTCGGCCCCTACCTGCGGTTCCTTTCCAGAATGCTGACGGCCCTTCTTCTCTCAGTATCTTTCTGAAACAGTCAATAACACCGCTGTATGTTGTCTGACCAGCTCGGGCCGCCACTTGCAGCCTTGTCTTGATGACATCAGCAGGGGTTACCAGAGAAGCAGCAGGCACACCTTTCAGGAGAAAACCACATTTAATTCACCCAAAGTATCCTGTAAGAGAGAAATACTTCTAATCTCTAACAATATAACTACCAACTTTAACTCTTGTGGGAAGCTTAAACTTTCTTAAACAGGCACTTGGGTGCTAATGGGGGAAAAAAAATCATGACTGTTAGCCACCACAGGGGTCGGAGCTAAACCTCTCTGTGTTTCTCCTAGATGAAGAATGTAATTTTTTGACAAGAATTGAAAATAACTCTATAATACATGAATCAAAAGAACTGTACAAAAAATTACACTGTGATATAAACAAAACAATTCTTTCCAAAGTTCCTTTGAGTTGCTTTATCGATCATGTTAAAATCCTCCTCTTTTCTTCTCAAATAAGATGCAAATATTTTCATGGGTCGTAAAAAAACGGTAAGATGATGGCATGTATTTAATGAGCTGCTAAACACATCTGACACCAACTTGTGGTGTTGTTAGCTGACTCTTGTCAACCCCACCTTGCTCTGTGAATATTAATAATTAGAACAGCCAGCCTTCAGTATGGGCCAACATAAAAGTGGAAGGTATGGGGCGGCTAGGTGGTGCAGTGAGTAAAGCACTGGCTCTGACTCAGGAGGTCCCGAGTTCGGTTCCGGTCTCAGACACTTACCACACACACACACACACACACACACACACACACACACACAAACTAGCCGTGTAACCCTGGGCAAGTTACTTAACCCCAATTGCCCTGCAAAAGGCAAAAAACAAAAAAAAGTAGAAGGTGACCCCCACTGGTACCAGTTTCTGAAGTGAAGGCCAGTAAAGCAGGCTGAGAAGGAGGACAACTTATCAGTTTAAAAGAAACAGGACAGCTAGCTGTTTAAAGGGCATATCATTTACTGTATCTGAGATTCCTGGGGTCATACTGAGACCGATCAGCAGGATCCAGAAAATAGATTTCACAAACACACAGTTCACGTATAAAAGCAAAAACAGGGAACAAAGGAATAACACAAAAAGAATTTTTTAAAAAAATTTGACCAGGATACCATTGAAACAGGGACCAAATTTAGAAGGTCTGATAGAGGGTCAGCCACATTACAGAGACAGGCTAATGCCACCCCTCTCTTGTACTGAGTTTAACTGCAATTCGAGATAAATAACTTTCCTTAGTACAGCATTCAGTACTTTCCTCAGTGGCCACATACACTTCAACCATTTATGGGTAAAAATTAGAAATATTCACTTCTAATCTGGAAAATTCATATCAAATGGCTGTGGGTGAGAAGTTAGGATTGACTGCATTTCATGGAAATGACATTTTTGAGAACCATATAAGTTCGGGTTGGTTTATTTACTTGGCTCTCCCAACTGAAAAAGAAACCAACCACAGCTCAACCCAAGGCAAAACGCCTGGCTGGGCTTGGACAGTTCATCTCTTGCTGCTTTTTCTGTTGATTTGGAAATTACATGAAAAAAGCTTGGCATGGGAGTGCTGACCCCAATTTAAGATGGGGAGACTTCAGTCAGAATGAGTGAGCTTCAGAAAGGAGCTAGGCCAGCACACCATACCAAGTACAGAGCAAATAAACTCTCTAGCTTTCAACTGTCCACTTTAATAAAGATAAGAGGCAGAATAAAGCAAATAATTTGCTGTAACATGGTAATGCCTTCCTGCAGCTCTGGTGGTAACCAACCTTGGAGGGAGTTTCTTAATCACAAACTAAAAAGTCATGGGTATCTATCCTATAGACATTTGGCATGGCCCTCCCCTGTCCTGAAGGACACAAGGAAGTCCCAAGGCACCTAAATTTGGGAAGAGAGGGATCTTCAGACTGTCCTGCTAAACCTAGAATAGTCATATTGCCAGGGAACATTTTCTGTGAAAGCAGTGTCTGGACCCTGGACTCAGGGCTGGCAGATCATGTATTTCAGGTTGGAGATATAACTATTTAAAATCATGCTCTCCTCTCTTCCTTTCCCCTTTATACATATATATCCCTTCCACATCTTGGGCTTAGGGGTGCACCCCCCACGATCTGGAAAATCCAGATAAAAATTTTTGGTCCCTCCTTCATACCAGAGAAGAAATCTGAATTATGAGAGTATTAAGAGATAAAATTTGTTGATATTATACCATACATATATTTTATGCATTTTTGAGTTTCTAAACTTCTTGTGTGTTGTCTGCCAAACTCCACCAAAATTCTCATTTAATTTCTTATGCCAACCCATGATATATCAAAACCCCAATGGGGAAAGTTGAAATGTGGAAGGGATAACTGTACTTCCCGGAAAGGGGATGGAGACTAGATCTGAGATTTCACTGGTACAGGAACTCCCAAGTGGGGAATCTCCCATTAATTTGGGTCTGTTCCTTCTCTGCAAATTACAGTTTTTGAGAATTTGCTAGAGCAATGAAAAGTTATAGCCAGTATGTGTCAAAGGTGGGACTTGAACCTTTGTCTCACTGGCTCTGAAGCTGACTTTCTATATGATGCTGCAGTCTCTTCGCTTACTGATATACAAGTAAATGTTAAGTAATTTTGGGCCAAGTGACCCTCTCCCCTGTGTCACTGTTCAATACCAACAACTCACAAGGAAAACTCGTTTTATTTACTGTTCCAAATCAAACATCAGCAAGAAGTTATAGGCTGAAGTGGGAAGAAAACAAACTCTTGCCCTTACTGAATACACCTTTTAGACTGGAACCCTTCGTGGTACCTGTTTTATAACTAGATAAATCTCATCCTCCCCCACCTTCCCCAGCCCCAATCACCTTCTAAGTTAGGGGTTTGCCTGACCCAAGATTTACAGTAGGGTAGAAGCTTCTGAAACATGTAAATGATGAAAGCCCAATTTAGATGGGCAGATCTAATTTGGCTCCAAGTTGCTAAGCGGCATTAAGCTGTTTATCCACATTATGCAAATGTAATTAGCTCTCATCAGAATTAAAGTATATCCCACAAAGGAGACTGGTGATCATATTTAAACGAAGTCATCTACAAACAATAATCCTGGCTCTATAAAGGGAACAGGTACCTGTAGATTCTATATTTCCAAGTGCAAAGAAGAAATAAAAGGTTCTTTTGATGAAAAAAAAAAGTTACTGTTACCTGCCATAGCTCCAGCTGCCAGGAGATTTAAGCCTCCAACCCGTCCATTTTCATCAGCTAGGAGGAGTTTGCAATGAGCATAAACAGGAAAATAGATGGCAGAGAAGGGAATGTCTCGGAGGAAACACGCTTTGGCACCCTGTCACATACAGAGAAAACAGTGCACACCAGTTGTATAAACAGGGAGAATTAAGCTAGCAAGTTACCCAAGTGGGAAAAAAGGTCTCCACGTGAAAATCCAGTTGCAACTTCAATAGTTTTCGGGGGTCTGGCAAGGTTATAAAAGGGGGGAAGGAGGTAGTTATGAGAGAGGGGGGCTGAGAGTCTTCTCCACAGTAAGGTTTTTGTACAGAATAACAGCAATATTGTAAGGATGATCAACTGTGAAAGACTTCTCTGCTCCAGACAAAGATCCAAGACAATTCCAAAGGACCCATGGATGAAAAATGCCATCTGCCTCCAGAGAGAGAAGTGATGGACTCTGAGTGCTGATAAAAGCATACTTTTCCAACTTTCTTTATTTTTATTATTTTATTTTGTTTGTGTTTCCTTTTGCAATATAGCTAATATAAAAATATGTTTTGTAGGACCTCACACATATAATTGAAATCAAAGTGCTTGCCTTCTCAAGGAGGGGGAGGGGGAGGAGGAAGGAAAAGAATTTGGAACTCAAAAGTTTCATAAATATTTTTACATGTAATTGGGAAATAGTAAATAAAATAAACGAAAAGAATTTAAAATGAAAGTACTTAAGAAATGCTTCTTGATGAAGGAAAAAAAAAACTTTCTAAGGTTCCCTAAGCCTTAATGAATATAGGTACTTTCAGCTGGCCACCTGAAGAATGGAACACTATAAACAAGTAAGGAGCTATTGGTGCTTCTGTCACACACTCTTATTTTTAAGACTAATAGCATTTCTATATATAACCTATATCAAATTGCTTACCATTTTAGGAAGAGGGGAGGAAGAGAGAAAAATTTGGAACTCAAAATCTTGTAAAAATGAAGGCTAAAAAGTATCTTTACATATAATTGGGGGAAAATACTATTAAAGAAAAAAGACTGGGGCAGCTAAGTGGTGCAGTGAATAGAACATGGGCCCTGGAGTCAGGAGGACCTGAGTTCAAATTTGACCTTAGACACTTAATACTAGCCATGTGACCTTGGGCAAGTCACTTAACCCCAATTCCCCTGCCCTCCTCCCTCCAAAAAGGAAGGAAAAAAAGAGAATTAACAAAAAAAAAAAAAACTAATACCATTCCATAACATTATAGGATTATAGAGAGAGAGAGCTAGAATGGACCTTAGCAGCTATTGATTCTCATTTTACAGATGGAAAAACTGAGGCACAGAAAGATTATTACTTCCCAGTGTAACACAGCTACTAAACATCTGAAGGAGGGTCTAAACCCAGGTCTTCTTGACTTCAAGTAAAGTGCCGGATCCATTATCTTGTACAGCCTCACTGCTGGTGGATCTGGTGGGTCAAGTGACTTAATGTGTAGTGGTGAAAGAGGAACATTGATTGGGGGAAAAAGAAATCCTGGTCATGATTTAGTTCAAAATCACCAGCAAAGTCTCCCTTTGCTAATGAAAGAAAGCCAAGAGAGGTAACAAAGAACTAAGTCAGTCCATGGCAAAATACAGTAACTACCAGAGACCAAAGAGGGTACTGTTACTGGTTTCTACTGAAGGGAGGCACCAAAGCTGGCAAGCAGAGACAAGAAACAGTGACCCCATCTATTTTCCTCATTTCGGGGAGGGGAGTAGAGGTGAAGATGGGGATTTTTTGGCAAAAATAAGAACTTTCAGCTTTGGCTGCCAGAGCTGAATTAAATTACCCAGAGACAAGCTGCCCCACCCAAATTCAGTGAGTACCTTTCTAAGCAACATCATCAATTATCCATGAGTAACCAACTACCTGGTCTTTACCAGAGCAGATGAGAACTCTGTCTTTATAAATTTTTTTTCTGATGTTTTTAAAAAGACAAATGTCAGTCATGGAAAAACTCCAAGGTCTCCTTAAGGCACTGTATAAAGAGAAATAATTTAAAGTATCAACACATTAAACTGTGGGTGCAGGAATAATGAAGGAAGCAGGAAATCCCAGATGCTGGCCCCAGAGTCCCAAGTCTGGGTGCTGTCACCCTGCCATGGAATTGTGGTGGCAGGGTTCTTTAGACAACACCAGAGCTGTGGGAATCTAATCTACAGAATTCCTCATAAAAGCCGCCACTACAGAGACTACAGAGGCACGTTTACACATTTCTACAGGGTTAGCTCTATAAATAAATCCGCTTCCAGGAGGATGCTTTGGAAGCATGGTGCACAGCTGCCTGGAGGTGCAGAATTTACCCCCTTGTACCAGTGAAGGGGATGGGAAGAAAGACTTCCTTGTTTAAGAAAACTAATAGCTTCTGCTCCATTTCATCTGATCTGTAATGATGGGAGTAAGTATACCTGCAGGGAAGGAATCTGTTGACTGGCATTTTGCTAAAGTACAGTATGGTGTGGGCTTTTTTTTTTTTTTAAATGGAATTCATTATTGACAAATCCTACCACTTAACTTCTTAAACATCTGAATCCTACCAAACTCTACTACTGTTTCCTAGTCGTCAAATTATTAAGACAAAGGGAGGCTCCCACTGGGAAGATAACAATAGAGATAACAGATTCAAAATAAATGTAAGACAATTTGAACTCCAAAACAAGCACAAAGGAAAAGCTGAGAAACTTTTCACAAACCCCCACCAAATGAAAAGATGCCCGGCAGAAGCCAGCAGGTCTGCAATAGACGCCTCCCTGGGGAGAGGCATAAAAGCCCAGGGACTGGGGGTGGGGGCCAGAGACAATGTTTGTATACCCCACTACCACAAGGACAGCGTCAGGTGTTTTTCTTTTTGTTTTTTCTCCTCCGGGGGCCACCCGGCAGGAAAACATAGGGGTTGTTTTGTTTGTTTTAAATGTGAAAAGGTCTTGTTCAACACAGTTTTGTTTCACAGTCTTTCCCATCCAACTAAGGTGTACTCAGTCCCACACTCTCTACAAGGACTACCTACCTTGTAGAGCCCAAAGAGCCCCAGGTCTCGAAGAACATTCAGGGCACTGACTCTGGGCCCCGTGGTGATCTCCCCAGCCACCTGCAACCGAATCTTCACAATCTCCAGAGGATTAGTAAAGATGACCTGAGAGCCTCCAGCCTGCAAGATAAGGAGGGAAAGAAACTAAGAATTTCCCAAGTAGGGGTATGATGCTAAGGGCACCAAAAAGCAACGTTCAACCAACTAGCCTTTATTATGTGCCAGGCAGTGCTAAACACAACAACCCCTCGAAAATCCTCCCTACCTTAAGGGGCTGGTTTGCAGCTGGCCTCTCCAGCCCAGGCCAAAGGAGCTAATCCCCATTGCTGGCTCTAGCCCAATTCTTGTTGTATTGGATCTTTTCTTTGCCTAGGCTGGAAATGTGAAAATTGTTTGTGGGTTTGTTTTTTTTCCAGTCCAGTCTTTCCCTAACTACCCTTTTATGGTAACTAAGTAAGGACCTCTACAAGTAAAGTGAGAGAGATGGAAAGGTACAGCTGTTTTTCTTCTACAAGTCTAAATCTTTTCCCAAAAATCAGTCTATGATATATGAAAAAAACTAAAGTTATGTATGGGGCATAGAGGCACAGGATCTAGACTTAGGTCCAGAGAATTTGTGAAATGACTTGCCCAAAATGATATGGGTTGACAGGATATAAACCTGATTTTGATATAAACCTGTCTTCTGATTCCAACACAAGGCCTATAATGACATTCCTTCACATTTAATAAAAGCTTGTATTTCCGTAGCTAGATATTTTTTACCAGTATTTAATTCATTCACTTTTATGAAGCACCTACTGGGTATGCAGCACAGTGCTAGGTACTCTTCAAAGACAAAAACAAGAGTCCCTGTCCTCAAGAGGGTGCCACTCTGCTGCTTACAACCGTACTAGTGTGAATTACCTAGCTTCTCTGGGCTTCCTCTCCTCTTCCATACAAATGAGGGGGCTGAATTAGGTGAGCAGGAAGGGCCCTTCCAGTTCTAAGTCCCTACATGCTCCCAGGTGATAGTCACAGATGTCCCCCATCCTCTAGCTTTGCTTTTGTATCCTCACAGCCTAGCACACACTAGGGATTTAATGCCTTTCAAATTAATCGTTCAGTTGCTTGCCTCCCTCTAAGCATTAATGTAACATTCTGAAAATCCTTCTTGGCTTTTATTTCTGAGCCTTGTAGAGCGCAATCAATCTAACTCAGGCATCCTCAGGGCTCATCAGAGGGGAATGAGCCACCCTTGTTCAAGTTTCAGATCTAGCACCACGAACACACTCTGAGACAGGTCGCCACTTACTTAAGAGGGGCTGAGACTTCCCAAAGCATAGCTCAGAAATAGAATGCTTAGTCATCAGGAGTACAGGCTCACACCCCGGCCCCCTCTCCCAAAACAACACATGTTCTGGCAGTCTGACTGACAGAAACCTCAATTGGGAAAATGAGTGTTTTGCATCTGAAATTTACAAAGTACCAGAGAAGAGAAGGAAAGGCACAAACAAGTTTAACATGAGTGCTAACATCCTTTCCCTTGGTTTCTATGGTGTTTTGCGTGGAAGTGTGTGAGCGTGTGTATGCTAACTGCCTCAGCCCTCACAGAGGAGGAAAATTCCTCTTCCCACATCTCCATCCCATAATGGTAAGCTGTTCACAAAGGCCTGTCCTACCACAAGAGGCCTTTCACCAAGCAGTATTTCACATATAAGTGACATCCTCAATGGGGGACAAGAATGGAAAGAAAGCCTAAGCAACATCCTTTTAAAGACTGCATTAGAAGTGACCCAGGTCCTGTCCTGTGCTTTCTACCAAGCAGAAGGAGCATACAATCTGGCTCTGATTTTTTTTTTTAACTTAGAGTCCAAGTTCTCTTTTATTTCTCCTAAAACAACAAAATATGTACAAAACACCCCCGAGAATGGTGAGTATCTGTAGCTAAATAGCCTTGCCTTCCTTTGGCTAAAAACCACAACTTCTTTCCTCAAGCTTGTCTATAAATTGACTATCACAATTATTTGGAAATGATTATGTTGGGGCTGGATCCTGAGCCTTCTCCCCCTCGTGGGAAACCTATTGCTCATTATGACCCAGGACAGTAATCCCTTCTTTGTCTATAGAGCAGGGAGAGGCAACAAGTTTTTGCTGCTCAGTCTCATCATCTCCTGAGACTGGAGCCATATGTAACAGCCCAGCTCCGCACCCCCATAATGCCATTGGCACAATGGCCCAACACAATGATTTGACCCAGTTTTGCATCTTGATTTTACTCTGTGTGTCTCTCCCTCTTTTAATCTGTTGCCCAGCAGGAGGAAACATTTCAATGTTTCAGTCTCAGCAAACAATATTTTTTTAAGAGATTGCTGGGTGACAAATTATGTTAAAATGATAATCCAAGTAATTCCTCTTGATGGAGTGTTAAAGACCAAACCAATTGGAAAACTGTATGGACTTCCCTGAAGTCATGCTTTAAAATAATAGTAACAAAGAATCTTGGTCCAAATGTTCTGTTTTCTAAAGTAGATCAAAACCACAGCTGACAAAACCACACATCTTGATCATAATACAGAAAATTGGGGACTACTAGACAATGTCAGCCCTTGGGTAATGCTCATTAAGTGGGGACATTACATTTAAATAAATGAGAACTTAGTTTATGTTTTTAATCAATTATAAATAATAACATCTTGCCTGGCAAACAAGTAATCTCCCTCAGTGAACACACACACTCTCATTCCCACAGTGGGACCAGTTCCAAACTAGTTCCCTCTCACCCTCTTCTTTAAATGGATATTTCCACTCCTTTAAGCAACTTGCCAAATTATTTTTTGAGGTATACAATTCAACAAACATTTTTAAAGCTGCTGTTATGTACAGAGCACCATGGGAAAAGATACCAAATTTAGGTAAGACTTAGTCCCTGCCCTCATGAAATTTACAGATTGGAGAGAGGTCAGAATTTGGGACACATACAAAGACAAATATGATGTCTATTGGGGGAATGAGATATATATATATAAAGAATAGTATAAGCAAAGAAAGGAAAAAGCACAGGGAGCAGAGAGTGTTCAGGGAACAGAGTAGTCCATTTTGATTGGTGTGTATATTAAGGGTATTAAGATAACATGTTAATGAATACCAGACAGAGGAACACAGACTTGGGAGGCAACAAAAAGGCACTGGAAAAAAAAAATAAATTTATGTGATAACTTTGTCATATATTTAAAAGGAATAGCAAGTTGTACATAACAGATGCGCAGTTTCATGTGCAATCTTTTTTATTATACTATGTTATGGAAATGCTTGTTTTTATTCCATAAATTTAAAATAAAATAAAAATTTTTAAAGGCACTGGAGAGTTTTGAGAAGAGGAGGGATGAGATCTATGCATGATCACCATCATCTTGACAGTTAACATTTCTATAGCCCTTCAAAGCCTGCAAAGTGTTTTACATGCAGAATCTCATTTATATATAGAAAAGTACACTACAGCCCAGTAAGGCAGGTGTTATTATTATTTCCATTCTACAGATGAGGAAAATAAGGCTCAGAGAGGGTTAAGTGACTCCTGCAGGATCACTCCACTCAATAAAGTGTCTTGATAAAGGATTCAACTCCAGGTTTTCCTGACTAAGCCCAGAGCTCTATTCACCACACCAGCCTCAGGCTTTCTTTGAAAATGAAAAAGGCTCACAGATAAAGTAGGGCAATTAGGTGGACAAAGAGGTTGGTTTTTATTTAAAGACTAATTGTTGGTTCTCTTCATTACTATCATTTAGCCAGTAATAGTGTGTACAATTATGTCTCAGGTGTTTTACAAAAGTAAATCTGACCAATGTGCATTCACATGTACAGATACATACATGCCCCTTCCAAGCCGCCAACAGGCCATAAGACACTTACTGAGTCCCTGCTAAGTTCAAAGCACTCATATAATCATGGATATGTTTCACAGCTATGGGTTCTGCTTTATCAGATGCAATGTAGCATGTTGCAATTACATTAGTTCTGTAGAGTTTTTAAGACGAAAAGAATATCAACTTGTGTTCAGCTTCACAATCTGAGATGGATATACTATTCAGGTTATTGCACAATTTCAGAGAAAATAAAATAAAAAATAATATGTCTAAAAGCACTGAAATTTTAAATCCCTTTCAGCAATGGAATCAAACTCAAATAGAAAGGCATCATTGCAGGCCTCATATTGACTTAGAAAACCACAAATTAACAACATCTGTCATACTGTATTTGTATTTATTTTGTTAACCATCTCCCAATTATATTTTAATCTGGTTTGGAGCCACTCTGGAGCGATATGGGGCCTACAAGTTTGACATTTGTGCCTTAGAGGTAAGTGGGAATACCTGGTTTATATATTTTTTCTGACACTACCCGTGCCAGAATTATTTTCTTTATCTATAAAATTGGGATAATATACCCCTAGAACCTGCCTCACAGGACTGTTGTGAACTAATGCCCATAAAGTGAGATAATGCATGTAAAATGCTACAAAAACTATAAAACACTACATAATAAATCAATTTTCATTAAGATACCTAATTATTTATTAGTAATAATAATAAAGCATTCATGGGAGAGGCATTTTAGTTTAAGTATGGACCTAAAATTTCAAACTTATGTAGTTAAATACATCTTATGAGAAAATTGTTAACCACATGCCCTCCACCCCCCATCCCTTTACTCCGACTTCCTCTTTTTTTTGTATTCTTCAGATTTGTCCCCTTTTTTTTTTAGGTACCATAAAGTTCCATTCCTTTCCTATGCCTCTTTTGTTCTGCCACTTTCAAATGGCCGGACACAGGAAAGGCAGTGTGAGATCTCACTGACTTTGGAGTCACAGAACCTAGGTTTGAAAATGAGTTTTGTCCCTTAGTTTGTGACTTCAGACAGGTCATGTCACTTCTCTAGGGTTCATTTGGTTTCCTCTTCTGGAAGATGAGGAAGTTGGACCAGATGACCCCTGAGGACCCTTCTAGCTCTGATTCTATGATGCTATGAAACAATGGAACCCAAAGTACTAGACTTTGAGCTAAAAAAAAAAAAAAGCCCATAATTACAGGCAGTTCCACAATCTCAAGTGGAGATTTCAAACCTGATGTTTTTTATGGTGTATTTTCCCCCTATGCTGAAGTAGAAAATAGATGACAAGCCACCTACTATAAAATTTTGGATTTTTTGCTTCCCTTCCCCTCCAAAAAATGGCTAAAGGGCTTCAAATTATTTTATTTCATCATCATGAGATGAGATCATCACTGAGTACCCATTCACACAGGGCTGATTCTTTTCTGAACATAGATCAAACACATATTCAAGCTGATTTCTATCCTTTTATTTTCCACATAAAGTTGTCATTTCTTTGCTTTAAATCAATTACAAGAGAACGTAACAGTTGACAAATTTCATTTTGAATAAGGGTTATTCCTATGCAACAGAAATTTAAGGAAAATGTCATCTTCAATGCTTCTATTTAACCTCATGTCATTTAAAATAAGGGTCTTCCTAACTCTCCAGGCCCTCTCCCCAACCCCCAACCCCATGAGAAAATAAACCAAATAAATCTGATGACAAAGGTTATGGAAGAAAAGGCAGGAGACTGAGATCTAGGCACAAACCCTTCCTGACCTGCCTGAGGCTGGAGGGGCTACAAAAAGGATCCCACAACATTTGACCTTTGCCCTTTTGATTCCACCCCAGAGGCAAGGTCTACAAAAGAGTGGCCAGATCCTGCCTCCTCTCAGTCCCCGGTTTACTTCCTACTTTGAACTGCTGCCTCCTGGACTGGAGCTATTTCCCACTAGCCACAAAAATGTGAATACAAATGCTCAATCCAGTCATTTTTTTTTTTTTAATTTTTGAAGAACAAGAGGTAAAAACAAAGTCCTCCATCACAAAATCCCTGCACTCCTGCTGGAAAACATGCAGTTTCTGAGTTCCTTAGTGGGGTAACCACAATTTACTCAATATCTCCCAGCACAACACTAACCACAAAATACATACATTTACAGTTGTAACTCAAACCAAAAAAACCCACAGAATTAGTAGCTGAGACAGACTCAGTCTAATCATACTACTGGAGGGAAGGAGGAATATAAAGAGAAAGAGGTAGAGAGGATGTCTGTCTCTTTCCCACAGACAGAACCATGCAAATATTAATAATCATAGCTAGCATGTATATAGCCCCTACTATGTGTTAAGCACTTTACAACCATTATTTCACATGGTCCT
Source organism: Petaurus breviceps papuanus (assembly GCF_028583685.1). NCBI lineage: Eukaryota > Metazoa > Chordata > Mammalia > Diprotodontia > Petauridae > Petaurus > Petaurus breviceps. Next base: position 100,594,837 of record NW_027187419.1, read on the forward strand.
CACAACAACCGTTCAAAATAAGTGCTCTTTTTATCCCTATTTTACAGATGAGAAAACTGAGGCAAAAGGTTAAATGACTTGCCCAAGGTCTCACAACTAGTAAGTAAGTGCCTGAGGCTGGATTTGAACTCATGTCTTTCTTGATTTGACACTCAGCACTCTACCCATTATACTACCTCATAGATTTAGAGTTTGAAGGAACTTTAGAAGCCATCAAATCCAGCTGCCTAATTTTACACAAAGTTTGTGAGCATCTGAGTCAGAATTCATATCCAGGTCTTCTGAGTCTGAATTCTCCATTATATCCACTAAATCAGCTACTTCTATGACCCTGAAGCTCACAGAGTTCAGTTTCTGCAGTTTTATGCCATCTCCTTTAAGTAGAAAAATAAATAATATTAATAATCTGAAAGAAAAGGAAAATATGATGGCTTTCGAATGGTGTAGTTGGTGTAGGTGAATGAATGAAAAGGCATTTATTAAGCCTTTATAAACTATGGATACAAAGTCTAATGGGGGAGATAATACACAAAGGAGAGTAATAACCAAGGATCCAGGAACAGGCATTTAGGCCCAGAAAGTTACAGGGATGTACTTAACCACCCTATCCAGGAATGGTGGCAGAGTTGATTTGATAATGGCTCATAGTTCCAGAACTGGGGAAATAGGGAAGGAAAGATAGCTGCCCTGCATAGCAAGGTGGTTAGTGAGCCTATGAAGGATTGAGATGGTCAGAGAATCAGGAGTGAAGCTGGGACCTTTCCTGAAATAATGGTCAAGAGACATTTACCAGGGTGGAAGTTTCTCTAGGCAGAGCAGGAAGGTGGTTGGAGAGGCCATCAGAGATCAAAGAGTTCCGATCTATGTCATAACCTGTAAAATGAGGGAGCCAGAATAGATTTCCAAGGACTCTTTCAACTCCAAGATTTTATGAATCTATGACTTGGGTGCTAAAACTGGTTCTGTCACTAACAGTATGGCAAGTTTCTGCAACTATCAAGGAAAGAATTGGACTAGGTTAACTTCTTTTTTTTTGGTGGGCAATTGGGGTTAAGTGACTTGCCCAAAGTCACACGGCTAGTAAGTGAGTCAAGTGTCTGAGGCCGGATTTGAACTCAGGTGCTCTATTCGCTGAGCCACCTAGCCACCCCTAGATTAACTTCTAAGGTTCCTACCAGCTCTAAAAAGGTTTAGTTCTAAACCTCCACCTATCTGGGAATGTCTGGATGGGTCATGCCCAAATCCAGGCATACCTTGGAGATATTGTGGCTTCAGTTCTAGACGACCACAATAAAGTAAACATCACAATAAAGCAAGTCACATGAATCTTTGTTTCCCAGTGCATATGAAAGTTATGCTTATACTATACTTTAGTCTATTAAGTGTATAATAGTATTATGCCTAAAAAAATTTATATGTCTTCATTAAAAAATGTTATTGCTAAAAAAATGCCAACCATCTTCTGAGAATCCAGTGAGTTACAATATTTTTGCTGGTAGAGGCTCTTGCCTTGATGTTGATGGCTGCTGACTGATCAGGGTGGAGGTTGCTGAAGGTTGGGGGAACTGTGGCAATTTCTTAAAATAAGACAATAATGAAGTTGCCACATTGATTGACTCTTCCTTTCACTTGAACACTTAGAGGCAATTGTAGGGTTATTAAATGACCTAATTTCAATATTGTTTTGTTTCAGGGAATGGGGGGCCCAAGGAGAGGAAAAGAGACAGGGGAATAGCCAGTCGATGGAGCAGTCAGAACACACACAGCATTTATAGATTAAGTTCATCCAGTTTGTGGCACCCAAAACAATTACAATAGTAACATCAAAGAGCACCAATCACAGATCACCACAACAGATGTAATAATAATGAATATGATATATTGAAAGAATTACCAAATGTGATACAGAGATATATGAGCACTTGCTGTTGGAAAAATGGTTTCCATAGACTTGCCTGATACAAGATTGCCACAAACCTTCAATTTGTAAACAAACAAACAAACCCACATTGTCTTCGAAGCACAATAAAACAAAGCACAGTAAAATTAAAAAAATCAATGTAATAAATAATAAAATAAAAAATAATACAGATAAGTAAAAATTAAAAAATAAAAAACAACAAAATATGCCTGTAACTGAGAATATTTCAAAAAGAAATGAAATTAAGTTTTAAAAATGAATGTTAAAAATTGTTTTTACATGTAACTGGGGAAAAAATACTAAAAAGCTAACAAAATAAAAGTGCATCTAGGAAGTAAAATAAAATGGCTATCCCTCAAAAAAAAAAAGAAATGAAATCAAGCACAGTTCAAAAGAGGACTTCTAGACAACAGGTGTCAATTTGCCTGTAACAAAAGTCATGTAATATTAAAGAAAAAAAAAGAATTTGCTTTATATTGCATAGGCATCTCAGAATTCTGCTTTGAGGACTTCAAAAGCCAAAAAAGAAAAAATAAAAGGAAAGGAAAGGAAAAGAAAGAAAGAAAAAGGCACATGCATTAGTTTCTGCTAAGATGCTTGAATTTTCCCAGGAAAATCTATATAGTTTGCTTTCGCTTGTTTTTCCACAAGTTTCCTAAAATGAGAAAACACATTTAGATTTGTTTTTGGTATATTTAAAAGTGTCCTAGTTTCTGATTCACCCAAAAGTTTTATGTAATAATAGCTATAGCAGCTAGGTGGTGCAGTAGATAGAGCTGGACCTGGAATCTGGAAGACCTAAATACAAATCAGATACTACTGTGTAATCCTGGACAAGTCAATTAACTTTTATTTCCCTCAGTTTCCTCATCTGTAAAATGAGGATAATAATAGTACCTACCTTGTGAACTGATTCAACCATTCTGGAGAGCAATCTGGAACTATGCCCAAAGGGCTATAAAAATGTTCATACCCTTTGACCCAGTAATACCACTCCTAGGGTTGTATCCCAAAGAGATCATAGAAGTGGAAGAAAGACCCGTATGTACAAAAATATTGATAGCAGATATTTTTGTGGTGGGAAAGAATTGGAAATTAAGGGGATGCTCATCAATTGGGGAATGGCTAAACAATTTGTGGTATATGAATGTAATGGAATACTATTGTGCTATAAGAAATGAGGAACAGACAGACATCATAACAATCTGGAGAGACTTAATATAAACTGATGCTGAGTGAGGAGCTCCGAGCCAGAAGTGTATACATAGTTACAGACACAATGTATGTGTGACAACTAACTTTGATAGACTGGGCTCCTCTCAGCAATGCAAGGTTATAAGACAACACCAACAAAAGACTCATGATGGAAGGGGACATCCACATTCAGAGAAAAAACTACAGAGTCTGAATACAGATTGAAGCAAACTACTTGCTTTCTCTCTCTTTTTTTTGTTTTGTTTCTTCTTTCTCATTGTTAACTCCGTTAGTTATAATCCTTCTTTTACAACTTGACTAATGTTTAATGTGAAGGTATTTGTAGATCCAAATTTGATTGCAAGCTGCCATGGGGGGAAGGGGGAAGGAGAGGGAGGGAAAGAAAATTAGAAATTCAAGGGATTGTGGAACTGAATGCTGTAAACTAAAAGTAAATAAATAAAGAGGAAAAAGGAAAATAAAAAATAATAGTACCTACCTTACAGGGTTATAAGGATCAAATGAGATTGCAAAGTGCTCAATATAGTGGCTGACACATAGTAGGTGCTTTATAAATGCTTAAAAGGTCAACTAAGTGGTACAGCAGATAGAGGGCCAAGCCTGGAATCATGAAGACTTGGGTACAAATCTAGTCTCAGACACTAGTTGTGTGACCCTGGCTAAGTCATTTAACTTATGTTTGCCTCAGTTTCTTCAACTATAAAATAAGGATAATAACAGTATCTACCTCCTAGAGTTGTTGTGAGGATTAAATAAAATAATAATTGTAAAGCAAATAACACAGTGTCTGGAACCGTAATATAACTGTTAGCTATAATTATCACTATCGTTATTATTATAAATCTGTTATGGGCATATGTCACATAGTAATAAAAGGTAGCATTTATACAGTGCATTAAGGTTTGTAAAGTGCTCCTTACAAATATTCTCTCTCTTAATTTTTTTTTTTACCTTCACAACAACCCTGGTGGGTACAAGCCCTGTTTCATAGGAGAGAAAATGGAGACAGAGAGAACTTAAATGACTTGCCCAGACTGCACAGAAAATATCTGAGGCTAGATCTGTGCTCAGGTCTTCCTGACTCCAACTCTAGCACTCTATCCACTGGGTCACCTAGAAAGTTTTATATATATATGTGTGTATGTGTGTATGTATGTATGTATATGTATATATATATATATGTGTGTGTGTGTGTGCCATAATTATACTTCCTAAAGACAACAGTAAGAAAAAACTAGTTCAGTTTGTGGGTAGTATAAAAGTACATCTTGGTCAAACATGTCTGAATTATAAATTATAAATTGTCAAAGTTCAAAATCATAAGGTTTTACTATAAATGCCATATATGTCAATGGCTAAAGACTGCTGACTAATGTTTACAAGTTAGATTAATAATCTGAATGTTTCAAAAAATATTTTAATAGTCTACTCCATTATTATATTTTATTCTGCTTATATTCTACTTCAAAAATTAATTTTCTTAAAATTAAAAAAAACATGCCTTGTTTATAGGTACTTCCAAAGAAGTTTGTGTTTCACTCCAGGAAACTGGGGTCCATCAAATATAGTCATATGGAAATACCTCTGACCACAAAAAAGGCTCTAATCAAGCAAACAATAAACCTTGAGAATAGAAGCCTATCCAAAAGCAAACATTTATGTTGGCACACATGGGTGCATGCATGTGAAGCCCACACACGAGCATATACATCTCTCTCTGGCAATGTGGCCAAATGAATAAAACTTCTCTAAGGAACCTTGTTTCAAATCTTCACAATGAAATCAGTGAAAGCTACTGTGAGTGGCTCTCTTTTTAAGTAGATGTGTGATATTCCAGAGCTGAGATCAACTATCACAACCATCCACAGTTTTCTATATGAAGAGGACCTTCCTTCTTTTTTCCCAGCTCTGACATGGCTCATGGAACAAAGACCCTTTACTAGGGAAGAGGAGGTCAAGAAGGTCAAGCTGTTCTAATCTCACCCCTGAATAACTGACTTTAACTATAAGCTCTGGACCTGTCTATATCAGAGCCAAGAAACAAGATGAATGCAAAAATGAGCCAGACGTCTGATTCCAATGGAACAAGCCTTTAATGCATTAGGCATTTATTCAGCACCTTTTGTGTTCACAGAGCTGTGGCAGGGGGCTAATCAATTACAATTCTAGTTTTAAGATTAACTGTGCCTACCGCCAAAATCCTATGCTGCGTGGGTATATGTATATATATCTTGTATGTACAGTTATTTACATGTTGTCTCCCACATTAGAATGTGTGCTCCTTGAGGTCAGGGGCATCCCCAGTGTTTAATATAATTCGTGTGTGTGTTTGTGTGTATTACTTAAAGGCTTGTTGACTGACTACTCAAACCACTCATAATGTGTAGGAGAATTTGAGGTTCTTTTAAAAATTTATTTATTTATTTTTAGTTTTCAACAATTTACTTCCATAAGATTTTGAGTTCCAAATTTTCTCCCCATCTCTCTCCCACCCAAAGACTGCATATAATTTGATGTAGGCTCTACATATATACAGAATTTGAGTTCTTAAAAGCTATATAGGTTTTACCAAGCTACAAAAGCTCAGAGAATAGACTATGAGCCTGTTTTCCCTAAAACCAGCTTAATTTAGAAAGGGTTGTCCACCAAAGGATGGATCTTGGGACTCAGAAACCCATTAAGACCAAGGAGAGTTTACAACCTGCAGTGAAGGGAAGAAGAGTCACACCTTTGAAATCATAGGTATTTGAAATTGCTCGTGTCTAACTTTAGCACAAGTCTCTTCTTATTTCATTTTTTAAGTTTATGAAGAGAATGATTTCGAAAATGTTCATTATTATTAGCTGAGATTAGAACTGAGCAAAGCAAAAACTCTAACAGTCCTGACAACCAGCCACTGAAAGGTACTGAGAGAGGAAAGTCTTATTCCAAGTTTTACAGACAGGATAAAAAAAAAAAAGTTACCTCCCCTGAGATCAGAGTTGGGGCCTTAAATTTTCTCTCCCACACACACAAAACCCCCAAGTCCCAGCTCTAGGAAGAGTGTCTTGCTGCAAAAGACCAACTCCCTAAGGAGCCAGTCTCTACTGTGCCAAAGCTTAGGTCGTCTCTTCCTGATTAACTTGCATTAGCTACATTTTAAAAACTGTAATTAGGTTATTTGGGAAGAATGGCAGCATTTTTCTCTAACTGTGAAGATGCTGTGCCCTTGATCCTTCGAAGCAGGGTGCTGGCTGTGCCAACAACATCCAGCCTTACAGCTCCAGGGACTTTTAAAACTACACCTTTACCAACTAAATCCCAAGACTAAGAATCCCAGGGGGATGTATCAGGGAGAAAAAAAAATCTCCCCACAAAAAGAATACCTTCCCTGCCATAAAATCATGCCTGAAAATTCTGCAATGGGAAGTACATTCCTTTGGCAAACAGTTTTATTCAAAGTTAAAGTACAAATCCCTTGAGAGAGGTACCATGTTAAGCCCTGTTCTTTTTTTTTTTTTTATAACTCAGTTCTCAGTGAGTTTGATTTGGTGGGGAGCATAAGGGTAGAGCATGCATTAGGGCATTGGGCACCTGAGAAGGTGAAGGAGAGGGGAGGGTGAAAAGAGAAAGGGTGAGAAAATAGGAAGAGAATTGTCTCTAACTTTATCCTTATCTAGGGTCCACCCTGACTCTATTCATTGAGCTATCCATTTTTAATCAGTCACTCTAAGACTACTAAGGACAGTAGGTCTGGTCCTCCAGAAGTAAATCATAGATAAAGAAGAGATTTAGAGCATCAAAATAACCCTCAACACTTTCCAAGTTTCATAGGGGATTATCAGCCCAGCCTAGCCAAAGCCCCAATCTCTAAATAAGCTCCCTAAAGAAAAGACACATCCTATAAAGAACAAGGCAACTAATGAGAAAATAAGCTGGCTAGGTTTTTAACCACCTCATTCCTGTGGCTCAGTTTCTCATCTCATCTGAATGGCTTAGTCACCTGGACTAGAATCTATAGAAATTCCACAAATGTAAACAGAACAGTAATTAGGAACACAAAGCAGAAAAATCAATCTTTCCTACTTTCTTTTCTTCCTTTTTCTTTTTTCTTCCTTCCCTCTTTTCTTAGCTAGGAAAAAGTTCTGCTTGTTGTGAAATGGGTGAGCTTTCTAAAGAAATGAAAATCAAAATGGCAGCAACAGAAGTGATAACACCCCAACCCAAATAGTTCTCACATTTTTTTTTCAAATACTTAAATTCAAATGTAGATGTGATCTCAACGTGTCCAAGCCTACCTATCCTATGCAAGTCTTGTCCATGGCATCCCAAAATTTGCCACAAGGGGCCACCCAATGTACTGGAGGTTTTCATTGTTCTCCAGCCATTGAGAATATACCAGTGGAGAATTAGGGCTACCTACCTGTTATCCCTCGGTCTAGCCACATGACCAATCTATCTTCTTTTTCACGCACTGATGGTCCTGATAACATTTTTTACTCCACCTCTTCTTTGAAGTTCCTTACTTGTTATATGATGCTACCTCCTCACACTCACCAGTGCCCCTCCATTGCCCTCTGTGTGCTACTCATTTTTAATCCTCCAGAGATGGTAGTGTATTATTCCATGATGTATAGCCAACTATACAACTCCTTGCATTTAAAAAAAAAGGACTTTGTTTGGGGCAGGTATATGAGGGTCATTAAAGGAGCTTTGTAACTTTCCTGAAGGTAATCCAGCCCTCTTTCCTCCTCCTGTTTGATTCTGGGCCCAAGTCATCATCTGTTCCATCAGTCATATACAGACTGATAGACAAACTCAATATATGTTAGACAAACTCTAACTATATATATATTAATATTGAACTAGGAAGAGAAAACTTGCAAAGCAAAAACAAAACCAATATTCTGAAGTTATGAAAATTTTCACTCATAAACTCAACAACACAAACACAAATCAACAAATATACAAGGTTCTGAAGATAACAACAAAAAAAAGCATACTGCCCTGACCTCAACAAGCTTCCATTCTCCAATGGAGGAGATACAAAAACATAAATAACTATAACACAAATTGAGGAAGGTTGGATCACTAACAGCTGGGAAGGCTTCACAGAGATGGCTGAACACGAATTGAGCCTTCCCAAGAAGACCCAAGATTCTTCAAGGCAGAGAGAGGAGGGAGTGCATTTCAGGAAATGGGGATGTCTTGTATGGATGTTAAAAGGCAATTGAGATGGCATGTCAAGTGTGGAAGACAGCTAATAATCAAATTCCTCTGGAAAGTAGAGTTCTTTGAAAAAGAACAATATGAAATAAGGTTAGGAAGGCAGGTAGGAGCCAGAATCCATGACACAAAGAAAAGTTAAGAACCTCTGGTTTAGGGTGTCGCAGTGAGTAAAGCACTGGCCCAAGGACCTGAGTTCAGATCCGGCCTCAGACACTTAACACAAAAAAACTAGCCATGTTACCCTGGGCAAGTTACTTAACCCCAACTGCCCTCCAAAAGGCAAAAAAAAAAAAAGAGAGAACCTCTGGTTTAGAGAGAAAGGTAATGATTTCCATTTTACCCAAGTTGAATTTGAGATTTTGTTGGAATGTCTAGGAAATGCTTCCTTGGACAGTCATTAATATGAGCATGGAGTGCAGGAGAGATATTAGGGCTAAATATATAGATCTGGGAGGGCAGCTGTCCAAAGAGAGGCTTGATGATCCATTCTAGTTCTGAAATCTGGGATTCTGAGTATAGAAAGAGAAAAAAGTTCAGGACAGAGCCCAAGAGGACACCCATGCTAATGGGACAGAAGAGAAATAATGAACATAGGAGCACAGATTTAGAGCTGAATTGGATGTGAGAGGCCAGTCTCCCTCATTTTGAAAATGAGTAAACTAAAACACCAGAGCTTGAGCGACTCCCAGACTTACATGTAGATTAAGTGTCTCTGGTGAACTTTGAACCTAGCTCCAAACTCTACCCATTGCAGCACATTAACGACTCCAACAAAGGGGATTATGGAGTGGTTAGATGGAAAGGAGAAGTATCATGAAAGAGAAAGAATATGGAGAAAGGATTGGTGAATAGTGGAAAATGATGCAAAGAAAACATGATCCTATCCAGCGTAGGTAGGGATGGAAGGCCTAAGAAACGAGAATTGTAGACTGCTTGGGCACATGGTGCATTCTGTGCATACCACTTATCCTCCAGAAAAAGAAGCTGCTTTTGGCAGTGAAGGTGGTTTTCCTTTCTCACAACACACACACACAGCTGCTTTTTCCATAAGAACATATATTACTGACAGGTGAGGACTCAGGTATGTGCCATGCTGCCAAATCTAATCAGGGAGAACCAGAAGCAGCCTCTCTCTCTGGCCCTCCAGGGCATCTTCCCTGAATTAAAAACTGCAGAGGTCATCAACCTCATCACCTTGGGCTCCACAACCAGCTGAGGAGGGTTTATTCTGGCCTGTCAGCCAACTCAACTGGAAGTTATTAGAGTTCTCAGGGACAAAATGGGCTAAACTAGCCTTAAATACACCATAATGTTACCAAATGTGGGGCCAATCCCACAAGCAAAATTAGCTGAGCTGAAAATCTACCTTTGTGATTATGTCTAAACCCCAGAGTGTGCTCACAAAAAATGATGAGGACAGAGATTCTGGTCCCTGCCCTGCTCTCTCTAATTTAAGTAAATGCCAAAACTGTATCACTGGGTTTGAAATTGGTGTCAATAGCCTCAGTGCAGCTAAAACCAAAAAGGAATTTGTTCCCCTAAAAGGAATGAAAATTATACCACAATGTATTTCTCAGTCCCATTACCTGAAAGGTAATAATAGCCCAATTAATCAGTCACCTCACATTGATTTTAAGTTCTGCTCAGTGTAAATATACTACCACAGGCCAACTAAGTTTCTCTTCTTTCCATTCTGCAATATTTATGGGGATTCAGAACAGGAACTTTAGAAGAAGGGGGAAAAAGAACCCTGTGAGGCTCTGTCAGCAGATTCTAAGAGAAAGAGCTGATAACAATTCTCCCTTGCCCTGTCCACTCAAAGCCAACCAGGCTGCTCAAAACATCCAATGGCCATTTTACAGGAGGACAGCCCAGAATAAGAAGAAACTGCTTCGACCCACTTGGAATCAGATAAAACAGCAACTGATTATTTCTTTCTCAGCAAGAAAAACCATGAGGGGGGCAGCTAGGTGGCACAGTGAATAGAGCACCAGCCCTGGAGTCAGGAGGACCTGAGTTCAAATCAGGCTTCAGACATTTAACACTTTACTAGCGTGTAACCTTGGACAAATCACTTAACCCCAATTACCCTGCCCTCCCCACTCCAAAAAAAAAAAAAGCAAAAAAAAAAAAAAGACCATGAGAAAGTTAGTTTCTTTTCAAATGAATAAATAGCCCATGATTAACACTTACACAACCTCCAGCAAGGACTTCTGCTAATATTGGAATGGAGCCATCTCTTCGGGTGAATTTGTCCCGAACAAAGTCATTAACCTGATTAAAAAGATAAGAGTAGTAAGAAAAATTCGCCCAACAGTTCCCATATTCTTTTCCTTCTATAGACACATAACTGTTTTCTTTCTCCAATCAAGGGCACATTGTATGTCATAATTCAAAACTGGTACACAGCTACTTCTAAATTTACATGTTTTAAAACTTCCTTTTAAGACTTTGCTGGTCTCAATAACCCAAATCCCACTTTTTTTCTTAATGACATTTAAACAAATGATACAAGGCAAAGTGAATTACTCCAAATTTAAAAGAAAGAAAATTACTTACAGTCAGTTTAATGGCCTTTTCTGGAGCAACCCCTATCAGTTGTGGTACCAGACCTAGGTAAACAAAGATGACCATCAGGAATAATAGACTTGTGAAGATTAAACCAGTAAGAATCCATTCTTCAGAAGAGGGAGGCAATTAGGCAGCACAGGGGTTAGAATGTTGGACCTGTAGTCAGTAAGATCCGAGCATGAATACTGCCTCAGATACTTAATTAGCTGCAAGACTCTGGACAAGTCACCTCACCTCTCTCATGCTCAGTTTCCTCACATGTAAGATTGGGATAATAATAGTATCTCCCCCACAGAGTTATTATGAGATCAGATGAGATAATATATGTAAAAGCCATGGAACCATGAAACCTTCAATGCTATATAAATTCTATTATCATCATCATTATAATCATTATCACTAACATAATCTATCTAGCAAATTCTTTAGTAATTCCCTTAACTAGATCAATAGTAGAAACTTCCATTTGTGAATACAAAGTGACTACTTGTGTCAAAAATAATTTTTTTATTTTCATGAGCTTATCAAATATTTTTCTACACATGCTAAGTCTACTCATCCAGCACCTCTCCAAAAATACCTAAGGAAAGAATGAAAAATATGAACCTCCCCTTACCTAAGACAGAGTCAGTATCAATAAAAAATAAAAGTATATTAATCAGTCTACATGCCTAAACAAATCAAGAAAATTTCCTTCTAAGACAAAAGTCACAGGTTTTGCTTAACAGCCGAAAGTTTATTGTTAAGTAGACCCTTACTGCTATTGGAAATCCCCATTTAGTAGGCTAGAAGGGGAAGGTTATAACACTAACTCACAAGGTTCTCATTTAATAGTAACAAACAGACAATAAAAGATATGAAGTCAAATCATTTAAAAGGAAGCCAAGCTTCATAGGAAGAAAAGGTAGCATTCCTTGAATCTCCTACATGTATAAATATACTTATTCATGAA
>NW_027187419.1:100606713-100626858 GCF_028583685.1 Petaurus breviceps papuanus
TTAATAAAACTACAAGGAATGCTATATTGTTGGGAGGTTGGATTTTCATATGCTGGTAACAGACTGGGATAGGAAAATCCACAATTTAACACCTGCAAATATTCAAAGGACTCAGCTTTCTAAAAACTGTGGCTTATCCAAATTATTGACATGGATTTTTAAAAATGCTAACAATAACTGGTCTCTCCCCTTTAAATCACCCTGGAGGTAGAGGGAAGAACAGGAGAACTGTGTGTATTTGCACACTCACTGCTGATCTTAAGCCTACTTTAAAGACACTGCTGAGTGATTTTCCGTGAGCTGGGAGCCAGCAAGTAATCGTGCACACAGGCTACTGTCAGTCAAAGTGAATTATCAATGACAAATGCATAATCTTCACATACCTTTAATGGAGCAGACTGATTTAAGAGACGAAATCAGTAGATGGCAGTCTTAACTTCCTAACATTCGTGATTATCAGCACCTATTACTTTTAATCTAACTCTCCCTTACAGCCATGTCAGCATGTGCATTTGTTGTCCAACTTGCCTAAATAAAGGCTCATAGAATTTTAATAAAGTACTGATTTGTGTCATTCTCTTATCTCATTGTTGCTCGTAAAGAATCTTGGGCTAATCTGTCAACAATTTTGTCAATTATCTGACAGAATAATGGGCCAGTTCTATGTAATATATGACAATCTCAACAATCACAGTGTATACGTGTACACAGTTCACACTGTCTTTTCCCTAATACTGCAGTCTCTCATCTAAAAGAGCTGATTTTATCGGCTCATATCCTGAAAAAGATCAGATCGCCCCCTTCCCAGACTAAGACCACTTTTATGAACATGACATCTTCCCCCAAAGTAGCTGCCAATAAACATTCCCCACTAGAAAAGTGATTAATTTATTTATTTAGCGCCAAGGTTTCCTTAGTTCAATTCCACAATTATTGTGTTCATTATGTGCAAGGCAGAGAGGTAAGTATGGTGTAATGGGCAGAATGCAGATCTTGGAATCAGGAAGACTTGGGTTCAAATATTGGAGGAGCCGCCTGAGCTGAGCCTTGAAGGAAGCTAAAGATTCTAAGAGTTAGAAGTTAGGAGTATTCTTGATGTAGAAACCAACCTGTACAAAGTCAGGGAAGTGGGAGATGGAAGGCTGAGTTTAGAAAATTACAGTCTAGCTAGAACAAAAGAGTGTGCAAAGGAGTTTAATGTGAAATAAGTCTGAAAAGGGAAGCTGGACCCAGATTATAAAACTCTAAATACCAAAAAGTTTTCATTTTATACTAGAGGCAATAGGGAGCCACCAAAGATTCTTTTGTTTTCTTTTTTTTTTTTGGAGGAGGGAAGGCATGGCAATTGGGGTTAAGTGACTTGCCCAAGGTCACATGGCTAGTAAGTGTTAAGTGTCTGAGGCCTGATTTGAACTCAGGTCCTCCTGACTCCAGGGCTGGTGCTCTATTAACTGCACCACCTAGTCACCCCACCACCAAAGATTCTTTTTTTTCTTTGCTTTTTGGAGGGTAATTGGGGTTGAGACTTGCCCAGGATCACATGGCTAGTTTTTGGGTTAAGTGTCTGAGGCTGGATTTGAACTCAGGTCCTCCTGACTCCAGGGCCAGTACTCTATTCACTGCAACACCTAGCCACCCCTACCACCAAAGATTCTTAAGCAAGAGAATAACATAGATTTATGCTTTAAGATTACTTTGACAGTTATGGGGAACGGACTGGATGAGGAAGATACTTAAATAACGATGACCAATTAGGAGGTTACTTAATGGTCCTGGTGAGAGCTGGTAAGAGCCTGAACTCCAGAGTGGTAGCTGTGGAAGGAAGGAGAGAGATTCAAGAGATGCTGGGGAGGCAGATTAACTGATATTTGCCTATTGATTTGCTATGGAAGGTGCGGAAGAAGGAAGAATTGAGGATTGTGAGGTTATCAGGCCTAGATGACTATGAGGAGAGAGGTGACCTCAGTAGAAGTTTGATGGAAGGGCAGGTTCAAGGAGAAAGAGAATGAAATTTAAGTTGGACATGCTGAGTTTAAGATACTTATGAGACACCCAAGAGGCTTTGTCAATGCAGGAATTGGCAATATGGGGCCAAAGTCCAGCTGAGAGATCAAGACTAGATGTATAGATTTGACAGATTTCAGCATAGTCTCTTATTCTTATCTTCAACTTAAAAGTTTGTCATGGTAGAGGAAGGCAGATGTTAAATATGAAAAGGGTAATGAGGGTAGTGGGAAAGAAAATAAGACAAGTTATTATTAGGAAAATACCTAAGGGAAATCACATATACACACACCTTTAACATACTGCTATCATTTTCTTGATGGCTAAATACTGAGGACTCACTATCTTTATAAGGCAGACATTTAATAAGCCTAGGGTTATGGACCATATGGAAAGAAGAGTCAGCTTGGCTCTTCAGAGTTATTGCAGAAAGATATGCTTTTTTCTTAAGTTGTAATCATAGCTAATAATGACCATTCTCTCCTTGCAATACAAATTTGTTAGAACTACATCTTTTATGAAGACCTCAAGTCTTTGGACTCTTTTCACCATGCCAAACTTCAACAAGAGTATTTTTTCTTCACGTGTTTAAGCATAAACCACAAATAAGGCCCAGAGCATCTTTTCTGTGAGAGCAGTTCAACAGGGCACTCAAATAATAAGCTAGGGATTGACTAGAATGTTTCTGCAAACAAACAAGTACTGTAAACCATCTAAATACCCAGGACCTGAGCAGGCAGAGAATGTTTTCAAAGAATCCCAAGTGGCGCCCAAGGGGATTATAAAATTAATCTCCCTCCAGAAGGAAACACAAAATTCTAATGCGAAAACATTTACATGAAAGTCATTCTCACTCCAAAAGAGAAACAAGTTCCTGCAGAGCCAAGGAAAATGAATGCAGGCTGGACTGCTGCTTCTGATGCTGAGAGTGCTGAACTCAGTCAGGACTACAGGCTGGACCTGAGGGAAAGTTTCCCTTGAAAAATAAAATCTCCCAGCTTTGATTCTGTTCACCTGTGGTTTGCTCTGATGCCTCCCCACCGACAGGATCTCATGTTTCAACTCTCCCAATCTTAGAAAGCAATGGAAAATAAAATAAAATCAAAATGGAGTCCCAGGAGGGGAAAAAAGAGGACGCAATACTTAGAGCCAAAGGCGTTGCTTAAACCTCAGATGACAGCTTGAATAGAATATATAAATGTCTCCCTCAGGATAGAGGAGAAAAAATATCTCTCCAAATTAAAAAAAAATGGTGGATGGAAACAAGAAGCTAAAGGATAAATTTCATTTCAAGGAAGTTAGCTTCTGTGATGCAAAAATGCAATGTATTTTTCCTTTCTCTAATTCTTTAAGAAAATATCTTTGAAAAAAATGCTTATCTTTGTCTCCCACCTGTAGACATGGGCCTTTTTTAAGATTCATGGTATCCCCCAGACCTAGGTTATTACAAATGTATGATTAGAAGTTCAAGAGAAATAAATAGCATGAAGAAAAAAAAATGAAGCTTTCATTCCCTGGCTAACATTGCTAGCAGCTAGGAAGAAAGAGGGAGGGGGAACAAGAAGAAAAAAGCAACTGCAAAATGGGGATAATAACAGCAGCTACCTCCCAGAGTTGTTATGAAGATCAAATGAGATAATATTGGTAAAAATACTTAGCACAGTGTCTGACACATAGTAGGTGCTATATTAATGTTAGCTATTATTATAATTTTTAGCTATTAAGACACACACACACATACACTAATACAGAGAATGAAGAAAAAGGAAACAGAAATAGTCTGCTTAGGTTGAACTAGGCATTCATTGATTTCTAGGATGTGAAATGCTGCTGCTGCTGCTAGTGATTTTACAATCATTTGACTTGAGTAGCTAAAATTCATTTACTTACCTCTATAGAGTCCAAAGAAGCCTTCATAACGTAAGACTTTCTTAAAACAGTCAAAGCTGTTTTTATACATCAGCTCTCCCACGACAGAGCCGGTCCCACGCTGATTTTGCATTCGTGTCTTTACCAGGTCTATGGGATATACTGCAGTGGCACCCACAGCTACAAATAGAACAATTTTTAGACTTAAGGAACAGCACAACTAAATGGATAGAAGAAGATGAAAATAAATCCAATCGCCAAAGGACCAGAAAAGTCTTCACAATATTTGTTCTTCACAATATTTGCAGAGAACATGTTACTTTCCTCCTGCTAGACACAGCCGAAGGATGACAGGCTACCTTTGGGATCCAAAAATACAAGTTCTATACAAGCTGCATCAGGGGATAATGGCCAGGAATGCTCTTTGATATTTTAGGTATTTAATTTAAGGGACAGGTTATCAATCAGCATCAGATAATCAACACTAAATTTCCTGTAACAATAAGACGGCTATTTGTAACATTTCACTTTTTCCTTCATTCTCTAGAGGCAAGGCACTTAAATACCATATTGATTTTGCCTTTTAAAAATTATTACACATATAACACTATAATTCTTTAAATTTAGTTTACTGAAGTATTTCAGCACAGACTACATTTAGTTGCAATCACAGGAAGAAGGGCTAGCAAGTGGAATTCCATATCAAGAAAACAACATCAAAGAAAAAAGGAAAAAAAGGTTAAAACCTTCTTCTTTGCATATGAAACAGACTTATATGAGAACAAGGGCATATCTGAATCATATCAAGTCATCCAATGTTGAGAAATTATAGGTAACCCCTAATGTCTAGCATAAATTTGTTACTTTAACTTACAGTAATATATTTTAGATTATTGGTGGGTAGGGTGGAAGCCATGCTCAGAATCATCTTTTTGAAAACAGGGACAAGAAAATCAGTCATCATTGCAGGAATGTTTAGGGGGGGAACATACACATATACATATGCAAATATTTTAATTATTCCTGCTGGTTCTTCTTAACTAAGTTTCCTCAGATTATTTGACCTTCTATGTGATGAATATTTAATTAAAAAAAACTAACTCAGAAATCAGCAGAGGTGTTTTTTTTTTAATTTTATTAAATAAACTATAGTTTAAACCAAAGTGGAGAACGAGGAGAAAATGGTTTCAGAAAGAGAGGTTATATTTCCTGCAGCTTCTAGGACATGTCTCTGAATCTTTGATATTTTTCTCTTAGTTCTGAGCTCCCATTCTTTGTAAGGGCCCCACCTTGTATCATTCATGTGAACAGGGCACTGTATCTGGGAGCTTCAGGCTATTACCAAGGTTTTGGCCTGAAGACTTTTTGGAGCCAGAGATGCCAGAGCAGTGCTAGGTCAATTCCTCTGATCATCGGTAAAAATAAAGGACATTTCAGAGAGCCTTCCGCCTTTACCCGCCCCAACAATGAACTGCACCTTTGGTGATCTGACCTGCTCTGAGGAGATAATGTTACATTAACCCAGGCTTGAAACAGCACATAGACATGTCACTCACCTCCAGCAATTGAACCCAAAGTGAATCTGTAAGCAGACTCAGCGATCTGGAGCCAGACAGACCTGCCTAACCCATGAGATTGCTGTTGGGAAAAGGGGGAGAGAAAAAAAATGTAAAAAATTTAGAAAAGCATGTGGGAAATAAAAGCAGCTGTGAGCCAGCTTTTATAAAACTGGAAGAAAAAAGGCATGTGAACAAAGTATTTGATAAAGCTTATCCTTTCACTTCTGAAACAAATTACCCCCCCCATTTTTTCATATCTATATAACATTGTACATTTTAAAAGTTTAGCTTTCAGGTTCATTCATAATACACCAGTTTGCTTGTGTTAAAAACCAAGTAATTTTGGTATTTAAAAATTTATTTTCTGACTCCTCATATTTTCATTATTTTAAAAACAGTAATGCTTCATTTATCCTAATCTTATAGAAGAAAAATATCTATATAAATGAAGTTTCCCAATAACTGAAGTGTGATATTTTAGGAATAAAAATTTTTAAAATATGTTTAGGCAATTTAAAATAGAAGCCTTTCTTTAAAAAAAAAAACTACTCTTCCCAGTTTCTTGAACAAATTACAAAAAAAAATTACAGTGCACATCATTTTGACTAGTAACTATACTGGGCTGGCATCATAGTATATAACTTGCTAGATTCTGTATTTATTGCCTTATTTGAATGTCTCTTGGAAGCCCAGTTTCAGTAAGTATTAGAATACAAGAAATTTCATGCTAGATCAGCTACATGTTCTGGAATATAATACAAATGAAAAAAGTTTTTTTGAAAAAGTATAAAATGTAAGAAACTGGTTGACTGAGGTATCTCATACACTGCCAAGCACTATAATGTGGCATGTGACTTGGGGCCCCAAGGGACATTTTCTGGGATTCTTAAAAGGTTGGATTTTCCAACATCTGGAAATTCCCTCAATTACCTACTATGAATTATTTTAAGATACAGCCAACGTAGGAATTTATTTGACTTGACTACGCATACTTATTACAAGAGTTTTGTTTTTCTTTTTTTCTTTTTCCTCAATTGTCACAAATGCTTGTAAATTTTAAAAATAAAATAAAAATAAAAATGTCAAAAAATACCCAATATAAATTTATACATAACGAATTCATTAAAACCCTTCTTGAATCTAATTTACATTTTTAGCTTGTGCCATCTCTTGAACTAACAAATTTTATAAGTGTATGATCCCTAGTATGAAACGAAATTTAAATTTGTCCTAAAACTATTTCATTTTTAGGGGTTGATCCCTAATTTAGCATTCTAGAATTTGGAAAAGACGTTCCTATCTTAACCATATATATATGTATTTATGTGTATACATAAATATATATATATTTAAATGAGCTTCACTGATTTCACCTCTAGATAGACACTATCCTTGTGATAAATACCAATTAAGAAAACCCATCTAAGACAATCTGTCAATACTCAGTCCTGGTGGTTCCCCTCCAACGTCTGTCGTGATGCAGGAAATACATTTTATAAGTTCTCCAGGACTGTTATTAGTTTTTCCACTACTCAGTATTCAACTTCCTTTTAATAATCAGTTCATCTCATTTTCATCATTGTGTATGTATAGTGCTCTCTGGGCCCTGCCTATGTCATGATACCTCAATTCTTATAATCTTCCCACATTTTTTTGATTTCCTCATTATATCTTACCATATAATTCTATTCTATAACATTCAAACATCAGGTTTAATGTTTTTTGGTTTTGTTTGGCCATTCTTCAATCAATGCAAACGTATTTTGCTTTCAGTCTTGCTGCCACAAAGAGTGTTACTATGAGTGTGTGTATATATGTATATATACACATATATATGTATGGGTATATATGTATATATATATGTGTACATATGTGTACACACATACATATACACATAATTAGTCCTTAGTTCAGTCAACTTTCTTGAGATGCATGCCCAGGAGTGAGAGTGTGAACAATTTAGCTATTTTCTTTCATAATTCCAAACGGAGAGAAACAAGAGCAGAATCACTGAAGAACCACACCAACAGTGCATCAGCATGCCCATACAGCACTCCAACATGGACTCATCCCATATTTTGTCATCTTTGCCAACTTGCATGGTATAAGGGGGAACCTCAGAGCTGTTTCAATGTATGTTTTCTTTAGTGTTAGTGATCTGAAGCATCCTTTTATTTATAGTTTGCAGTTCTCCTGAAAACTGTTTATTCACATCCAGTTATCTATAGGGAACTAACTGGTGCTTGGCATCATATATTGTCAATTTCCTATATATTTGGGATACGAGACAAAATGGTGATGTTTGATGCAGATCCTTTCTTCCACCCTGGTGTTTCTAACTGTCTTCATTGATTTGTAATAATAACAATCCGTAATAAGGATGATGATGATACTTAGCATTTATTTAGTGCTTACTATATGCCAGGCATTGTGCTAAGCATTTTATGAGTATCATGTCATTTGAACCTCACAACAACCATGGGAGATAAATGCCATTATTATCTCTATTTTACAGTTGAGGAAACTGAGGTAGACAGGGGTTAAGCGATTTGCCCAGGGTTACATAGTTAAGAAGTCTCTGAGGTTTGATTTGAATTTAGAGCTTTCCGTACTTCGGGTCCAGGGTTCTGTGCACTATGGCGCCACCTGGCTGCCTGTGCAACATAACATAGCAGATATAGCTAAGAAGGCCTGAAATCAAATCTTGCCTCTGGTATGTATGTACTAATTATATGGTCAAGTGGTTGTCACTTAAACTCTCTGAATCTCAGTCTTCTCTCCTGTAAAATGGGACTAATACTGATAGAACCTACCTCACCCAACTGCTACAAGGCATTAATGAAACAATATGTGTAAAGAACATTGCAATCTTTAAGGCACTGGATAGATATCAACTGTTATTATTGCCATTACTATGATTTATTTTTATCATCATCATTATTGCTGTTATTATCATTATCATTTTTTTTTCCTGTTTCAAGTCAGCTGGGATTTATGAAGTTAGATGCATGTGTAAATGAAGAGTCAATAAACAGTAAGTAGGCTAGAGAGTCTCCCCTGGGGAGTAAAAGGTACTTCAATACATCTGTTTCTAGAGTTTGGAGACCTTTCTTGCTTTCTGATTCTCTCTGAAGTTCCTGAGGCTGCCAGGAATGTGATTTCTGGATAAGTGAAGTGTTAATGCAACAATGTACAAGTCACATTTGTAGCTTAGAAACATACATGATGGAAGCAGTTTTCATTTTATTTTTGGAGGCAATTGGAGTTGTGACTTGTCCAGGGTCATACAACTAGTAAGTATCTGAGGCCACATTTGAACTCAGGTCTTCCTGACTCTAGGACCAGGGCTCTATTCACTGGACACCTAGTTGCCCCTGGAAGCAGTTTTTTGTTTTGTTTTGTTTTTTGCTGGGCAATTGGGGTTAAGTAACTTGCCCAAGGTTACACAACTAGTTTGTGTGTGTGTGTGTGTGTGGGTGTTTAATGTCTGAGGCCGGAACCAAACTCGGGTCCTCCTGACTCCTGGGCTGGCGCTTTACTCACTGCGCCACCTAGCTGCCCCGGAAGCAGTTTTTAAAATGCTATTGTCACATGGCTTTCAAAGCACATTTTTTAAAAACAAGACTTGTGATTTCATTGGCATAGGAAGCTTACCAATGAGAAATTATCTCTAAAATGCAAATAATTACCTTTTTGGCAACTTGTAATTTGAAAGAATTGCCTGGGGCCCTAAGAATTTTAAGTGATTTGCCCAAGGTCACAGAGTCAGTGTGTGGCAAAGGTTGGACTTGAACCTAGGGTCTCCCTAACTCTGAGATCAATTCTCTATGGGTATTACTTTTCAAAGTACAATTATGTACAGTAAAAATGCTTTATAAAATCCTGAAAATGCTATAAGCATTTTAGTCGTTCTATCTGTTACTACTAATGAAAGCCTAGTATCATATGGTTATCATATGCCAAGGAGTCAGTCTTGTCCATAAAAGATTTCCATCAAACTATTACATGTTCAAGGCATAGCAAGGCAAGATCTGCCATATCTTAAAGGAAGCTACCAAAAATATACATTTAATTCAAAAAGTATATACACTTAGTACCTAATTTTTGCAAGGCTTTGTGCCTATAAGTACTTAAGTACTGTAGTTACAAAGACTAAAAGGAAATAGTCCTTCCCCTCCTGCACTCTTGGGGGATACAAAGTAACAGAAAGACGGATAAAGTGGCAGGAAGGGGTGAGATCAGAGAAAGCCTTCCAGAGGGAGACACCTGAACTGAGTCTTAAAGACAAGAGTTCTAAGAGAAGAAATCAAAGAGGGAATGTATTCTAGGTCAGCTTGGGCAAAGAACACAGAGGGGCAAGGGGTGGAATTCTGGTAATCAGGAAAGAGCCAGTATTCATTCCGGTTTAGCTGGAATACAGAGTGCTTAGAGGTGAGTAATGTGAAGCAAGCGACAGCCGTATATCTTGAAAGGTAGGTTGGAACCAGATTGCAAAGGATCTCAAATGTTAGGTTCAGGAGTATTTCAGCCTCGAGGCAATGGAATGTTACTGAAGATTTTTTTTCTTTAAACAGAGGACTGACATAGATTTGCTCTTTTAGGATGATTATACTGCCTTCTGTGCAGAAAAATGATTTGACAGGGAAGAGACTAAAGGCAAAGAGATCAATTAGAAGCTACATCAGCATTGGTCATATGAGTGAAGAGATAGGAATAATAAAAACAAGAAAACTTGGCCACAGAAGGAATAAAGAAGAGGGACGATTTTAGAATGACCCTAAGTTTGTAAACCTGGGTGGATGTTGGTGTCCTCCATAGGACTATAAATTTCTAATAAGCCTCAAAAACACAAAAAACAACCAAATTGCTTAGGAAATTTTATTAATGTTTTATCACAAGTCAACGTGAAAAAGAAAGGACATACTCCAAATTCAAAAGCAAAAAAGTAAGTGTCAGCAAGACAAGAGACCTAAGGTTTAAGGGTCTGGTTGATTATTGTTTTGTGTTCCTGATTCAGTCACAGCATCTCCAGATCTGTACTGACCAACAGGTAAGTTCAAGATCCAGACATTTATTTATTTTTTTTAAATAAGCAATTTGAATGAGATCACTAGTGCTCCTGAGAGTCTTACTTTTTACCTTTTTATTTTATGGATTTTCCCCCCAACAGGTGCCAGTAAGAAACATTTTAATGTTTGTCAATATCAATTGAAATTTAATTATCCTATGATTTTCCACTCAAGTGCTATTCAAATTACTTTTTATTAATTCATTCAATATTCTTTCAACAAGTGATTTTAAGTGCCTACTATGTGCCAGTGCACTGATCTGAGTACCTTTTTTTAAACTGTTGTTGCTACTGTTTAAACCTGTGATTTCACTGGTATAGTCAGCTAGGTGGCACAGTGGGTGGAGTACAAGGCCTGAGTCTGTAAATCTGGCCTCAGTCACTCCTAGTTTCCTCAACTGTAAAATGTGGGTGAGAGCCCCTACCTCACAGGGTGATGATGAGGAGCAGTGTAACTTTATAACATAAAATGCTTAGCACAATGCCTGGCACATAGTAGGGGCTTGATAATGCCTATTTTCTGCTCCTTCCCTTCCCTGGAGGAAACAACAGGCAAGAAACTGCTTTCTACCGATGTAGATCAGCAACTAATCTTGGAGAATTGCCTGGAAGCTTCAGTCATTTTTCAGTCATGTCCAGCTCTTTGTGTCCTCACTTGGGGTTTTCTTGAAGTGCTTTGCTATTTCCTTCTCCAGCCCATTTTACAGATGAGAAAACTGAGGCAAATAGGCTTAAGTGGCTTTCTCAGGATCAGCCTAAACAAAGGCACAGAGATGGGATGTCAAATACAGGGCAAAGCATTCTGTCTGAAATATGTGTGAAAGAGGGGTTTATTTATGCAATAAAGCTGGGAATATTCATAGAGAGGAGAACAAGATGGAGAACTTGATATTTTTTCTGATCCCCACGACCTCTCAAACCTCTCCAAAACAGAAATTAAGTGCCAAAGATAAAGCAACTTAGCTGTCTCCAAGATCTAGGATTCTTGGAATCCAAAAGATCAAGAACACAACAACCATGAAATAATAATACTCTGGACTCACTGGCTCCACCCCCTTGCCTCCTACACTACTAGCAGTAAAGTTGTATTAACTACCCAAGGATCTAACAAAAGAGCTTTCAACAAGACCAAGCCCCACAGCCCTGTCCCTACTTTCTCTTTCCAATGCCCTGAATATCCCAGTTCCAGGCTAAAGACACAGTGCCTGGCACACAGTAGGAGCTCTGTGGTGGTGATGCAGGGCAGAAGCTTGCTGGGGCCACACAGAACTGTAATGGACAGTCGGTACCATGGCAGGTAGTCATCTGTGCTTCCAAAGGTCTCTACAGGAGAGCAGAGGAACAGAGGGAAAGGGGGATGACACACGTCTGAGCTCAAAACAGAGCTCAACATCACACCTAGAGGTCTGGAGACCCAAACTACAGAAACTCCCTCCCCCAATAGTACCAGTGTTGCAATCCTCTGAACTGTCAGTGAAGGTGTAAAGAACAGAGGAATAGAGGGAATATGACAGAACACTGGAATAGGTCACTGGGGAGGTGTGAAGGGTGGGGAAAGGACTGTGTGAAGTCACTCTGTGTGTGTGTGTGTGTGTGTGTGTGTTGGGGGGGGGGGTCTGTCTGGCTTTTATTACGCTTGTGAGAAAAGCTCACTATCCAGCTGGAGCCAGTCATGTCCTTCCAAAAGTCACATGGGGCAGAAACCTAGGCTGGTGAACTATGCCCAGTGTGGGAAAAGGCTATGATGCTTTTGGATCCAGCCCCCAAGGAAACTAGAATCAGAGCGGAGAGAATGAAAAAGTAAGCCTTAGTGGGGGGCTAAATAGAAATCACTAAAGACCTCAGGTAGAAGAAAATCAAAGACCTTGAACATAAGCAGATAAACCAACAGGGAAACATTAATAAAAGAAGAAATTTTGGCCTCCAGATCTAGTAAACTGGGGCATTTTCTGAATAAATACTGAAAAACAAAGGAAAGCAATATCCAGTGGAATGTGATAACATGGAACCACAATGTGCTATTCCTGAGTGGTTCAAAAGAGAATGAGAGTTATAAAATCAAAATTTATGGCCTGCACAACAAAATTAATAGAAGAGAAAAACCTGAATCTATGATGTCAAGTCTTACCAAAGAAACAAAAGAGAGAACAATGGACTGGGGATGCAACTACACAGAAGTAAAGGGCAATGGAGAAGAGAAGAAAACAAAAGCAAACAAACAAACAAAACCCCACTAACAACAAAAGGGAAATATGCTTACTATACAAGCAAAACATACCGATCCTGAAGACATGCTGTGTGGTGACAACCTAAGGAACATAAGCCTCCCAGAAGAAAACGAGACAACAATATAAACACCATAATACAAGAGAAGTGCCAAGAAGTTCTGAATGCATAAAACGAACTACCAATTGAAAGAATTCGTAGATCACCTCCAGGAGTTAAAAAACAAACAACCTAATCCTGGAAACTCCATGACACATAGTGGTTAAATTTAACAATTCGATTCAGAAACAAGTTCTGTAATCCATCAGGAGAAAAGACCCTTAAATACAAAAGGAAAAGAAATTCAAATAATGCAAGACTATCCTACATCCTCTAGAAAATGCAAAAGGAAATGGAATGGGGTGGCTAGGTGGCACAGTGAATAGAGCACTGACCCTGGAGTCAGGAGGACCTGAGTTCAAATATGGCCTCAGACACTCAACACAAAACTAGCCATGTGACCTTGGGCAAGTCACTTAACCCCAATTGCCCTACCTTCCCCCCTCCAAAAAAAAAATGAGATGGAATAATCTATCCCAAAGAATATGGAGCTCTGAATACAACCCAGTATGACCTTCCCAGAAAATCTGAGCTAAACCATAAATGCAAAAAGATGGACATTTCATAATCAAGAAGCATTTGGAACCTTCTTACAAAGAAAACCATAACTGAAGAGATGATTTGCTTCTCAAACACCCCAGACAACAGCAATACAGGAGGGGTAAATAAATGCAGCAAAGAAGGAGTAATAGCAACAGAATGAAAGCAGAAAGATCATTAAGAGAATTCTTTCTAAATGTACACAAGGAGACAGGGGTGACAGTGACAGTCAGATGGAGGTAAAAGTGAAAAGGAGGGCCTGAGGCATTATGGACAGAACCTGGCAACATCTTGCCTATAGGCGAATCTTATGTGACTACATTACAATATGGGAGGGTATATGAGAGGGGGGAGGGAATATGAGAAATAGAAAGGAATGGAGATTTGCCCAGGTCAAATTAAAGACTAGCAGAGAAGGGAAGGTGACTCCTGTGGTCTCAGGAAGAGAAAAAACTGCAAAGAAGTGGGTAATGAGGAGTTGGGAAAAGGACTGAATAGGGGATGGAAAGGTGGGTAGTGGGAGAAGGTTCCACTAGCCATTTTGTGAAAGGCTTTAAGTGGCAAACTGAGGAGTTTGTATTTTATCTTCGTTAAGAAGGGAGGAAACAGCTTCTTGACAAGGGGAGTTACATGGTCAGATCTATGCTTTAGTAATATTACTTCAACAGCTATGCAAAGGTTTGATCAGAGACAAGACTACTAAAATAATTTCAGGCAAGGAATGATTTAGACCCAAATTGGGATGGTGGCTATATGAGAGGAGAGGAGTCAGATAAGAAATGTATTGAGAGAGTACCCAAAGGAAAATGGTGGTCAATAGCGTAATGCTGCAGAGGGGTCAGGAAGAATAAAGACTGGGGAAAAAAAGCCATAGAATTTAGCAATCAAAAGATCAATGGTAACTAGAAAAAGCAATTTCAGTCAAATGGTGAGGCTAAAAGTTAGACAGCAAAGGAGTTAGAAGTAAGGGAAGAGGAAATGGAGACAATGAGCATAGACAGCTTTTTCTAGAAATTTGTCTGTGAAGAGGAAGAAGATATAGTATGAGGGCTGAAGGGGTTGTAGGAGCAAGTGAATATTTTTTAAGGATGAAGTGACTTTGGCATGTTTACAGGTAGTAGTGAAAGAGCGATTAGATCAGAAGAGATTGTTATGGTCTACAGGTGACCCTGGGTACGCAAACTCTATGCCAACAAAATACAAGCTCTGGCAGGGCCTGCCAGGGTGGAGAGGTTTCTGGTATGGGCCTGTAGACTGTCTAGGTAAGCTCAGAGAGGCTCACAACTTAAGTAAGGGATGCTTTTGGCCACAACTCATAAAATTATTATGCACAGTTTATAGTCTATATAGAAAAAGGAAAGCATGAGTCTAGTAAACAAGAATATCCAATTATAGCTCTATGCAAAGAAGAATGTGATGGAAAACTATAGTGCTGTAAGAAACAATGAAGGGGAACACATCAGAGAAACATAGAAAGACTTGTATGAACTGATTCAAAGTGAACTGAGAACCAAGAGAACAATTTATACAATAATAATAGTATTGTAAAGACAATTTTGAAAGACTTAAAAAGTCTGATCAAAGCAAAGACCCATCACAATTCCAGAGTACTCAGGATGCAGCATACTAATCACCTGCAAGGACTCAGGAAGCAGGTTGACACAAATACTCTTCTGAATATGAACAATGTGGACATTTGTTTTGCAGGGCTATGCATATTTTGTTATAAGGGCTTTTTTCCTGTATTTTTTTTTCCCCTCTGTTGGGGAGAAATAGGAGGGAGAGAAATTTTTTTTTTATAATTGGAAAAACAAAATTAAGTTAAAATAAATTCTACATCAAGTCTATGTGTAGTGTAGTCTTATTATTCAATGGGCTCTAATAATGAATGTTCAAGATGATTTTTAAAAAAATAGTGGTTTTACAAAAAAAGTAAATTCTCAAGACCACTATTGGGAGTCATTATCACTTTTGATTTTAAATATATGATTAAAATATATACAAAGTTAAAACTTCAAATATATCCAAGTTGAGGTAAAATATCTACTATACCTAAAACTAAATTCAAACAAACAGAATAATCACAAGGAAAAGTCATGCTCTGATGCTTCACTGTAGCTTGAACACAGCCCATGGTTCTTGAAGGCTATGCCAGTGTGGCACAAGTTTTGGCAGGTTCTGACATACTGGAAAAGCTCTCAATATAGTCTGGGAAACAGATTATATCTGCTTTCTCCTTAAAGCAAAAGTTCATCTTTTTATTACTAATATTTTTACACTGCTACTGTGCAAGTTATGAAATACTAGTCTTAGAAGAATTAAAATTGCAGGTTACTCAGAGGATAATGGAGCGGGGCAGGGTGGGCATCATCAGACTATAGCATGTTAATAGCAATGAAAAGACTGGAGAAGTATTAAAATGAAGATCATCAAAGAGACCAGGAAAGGATATGAGCCTGTCTGAGAGAGGGGAGACTGACAGTCTGTATGATCCAATGGTTGGGACAATTGGGTGGTACCATAGTGCATAGAGTACCTGGCCCGGAGTCAGGAAGTCTCATTCATCTTCATGAGTTCAAATCTGGCCTTAGATACTTACTAGCTGTGTGACCCTGGACAAATCACTTAAACCAATTTGACTCAGTTTCCTCATCTGTAAAAAAGACTGGAGAAGGAAATGGCAAACTACTCCAGTATCTTTGCCAAGAGAAACCCAAAAGGAGTCATGAAGAGTTAAACACAACTGAACACAATGGAACAACAAATGATCCAATGGCATATATGTAAATCAGCATATCTAGATGAAAGCCTCCAGCACCTTGTGGACCCATATGGATGATTTATAGAACAGGAACAAAGGCCTTACAGGACGAAGAAAGTTGTGGAATTAGTAGTTATCTTTATCACTGGAGGAAATACCCACATTAATGAGATCACAGATCAATGGAAGGAATCAAAGAAGTTAAAAAAATACATATCAGGCCAACATTTTAATGTTCCCAATAGACATGCTTCCTAAACTTATTATCCATATGATTAAACATTACATAGAACTAAATCCTAACTAGAACTAAACATTTAGGAGCATGGAATGATAGGATTTTGAGGTACAAGGAAATTTAGAGACCAGTGAGTCCAACTCCATTGTTTTTTATAAATGAGGAAACTGACTCAAAAGAGATGAAAAAAGTAGTTTAGAATATAAGAATACTTCCAGCTTGGGAGAGTGGAGAGAGGAAATTAGTGAAGAATTCAGAGAAAAGATGACACCAGAACTGGACCTTGGGAATTCCAGACAGTGTACACAAACCCAACAAGGCAGGAAAACATGGAGTCTATCCAAAGAACATTGAGCAAATTCTCCTGGAAATAATAATAACTAACATTAATATGTGAAGCTAGGTGGTGCAGTGGATAGAGCACTGGGCCCAGAGTTGGGAAGAACTGAGTTCAAATATGGCCTCAGATACATACTAGCTATGTGACCCTGGTCAAATTACTTAAGCCTGTTTGCCTCACTTTTCTCATCTGTAAAATGAGCTGGAGAAGGAAATAATGAACTAATCTAATACTTTTCCCAAGAAAACCCCACAAGGTGTCATCAAGAATTGGCCACAGTTCAGGTTGGAGGAGGGGATATCCTGTGGGACTGCTATTTTGGGGCGGTGGGTAGGGGAAAAACGGGGAGAAAATTTGTAACTCAAAATCTGGCAGAAACGAATGATGTAAATCAGAAGTTAATAAACATTTGAAAAAAGAATTGGCCACAGCTGAAAACAACTACACAACAACAGAACATTTATATAAACGTGAGGCATAATGCTAAATGCTTTATAATTATCATCTCATTTGATTCTCACAATAACCCTGGGAGGTAGGTTCTATTATTATCCTATTTTACAGTTAAGGAAACTGAAATAAATGGGTTAAGTGATTTGTTCAGGGTCACACAGCTAGTAAGTGTCTAAGGCTGGATTTGAACTCAGATCTTCCTGACTGCAAGCCCAGTGCACTATCTTAACCACCTTAGATGAGGTCCTTATGCTACAGTGAGTAATATAGTGAGGTTCTTCTATTAAGGGGTAATCAATATATAATCTGAAAAAAAGAGACTTTGGGTTCTTATTTAGTACTCTATTCATTAAACTATTCTATGTATATAAGAAATCAGCCTCTAGAGGGGAGCGGAGTCAAGATGGTGTAGTAGAAGCAGGTCCTCCCCATGGCTCTGGCTTCCACCTTCCCCAATTCATGTAAAAGGGGACTCTGAACAAACTTTGGAGCTACGGAACCCACAAAATGAGACAGAGAAGCTAACCTCCCACTGAGGACAGCCCAGCAGGCTGGCAGGAATCAGTCAGCACAGCGCTCTGGGAGTTGAGTCCAGCCCCACTCTGAGATTTTAGCCCCAGGGCAGTCCAGACCAGACGCTGGGTGTAGGGACTCCAGATTAACTGTAGCTGTGGCTGTTTCCAGATTTATCAACACATAGATGCTAAGGACAAAGTGAGAGGTCAGTGCAGAGTGGACTTTTGGACCCAGTAGTTGGGAGTGCAACAGCTTTTGCCCCCAGGGTGAGAAGCTGCTGAGGGCTGTGGCACAGCTCCTGCCCCATGGCAGCTTCAGCTCCTGGCCTGCAGACTGTGGGGGGACCAAGCAACCAGTCTGAGGGGTAATCACTCTTGCTTTAAACTGCTTATATCTGGATTGCAGTCTAGGGTGGAAGTCCTGGGGTGTGTGACCAGCTTGCCAGAGCATGTGGAGGCTTCAGAGAGGGCACCCAACTAATACTTCTGGCAACTGAGAAAACCCCAGCATTTGGGACAAAAGCTCCCCCATCTGGTGATAGAGTCCTACTGTGGCAAAAAGCCCCAAAGTCAAGCAATTGAGTGGCAACATGACCAGGCAAAGGAAGCAAAACCAACAGAAGAATACAACATTAGACTCCTATTTGGGGGACAAAAAGGATCAAAGCATGGAACAGGAGGAAGACAGTAAAGTCAGAACTCCTGCACCAAAAGCTTCAAAGGAAAATACAAGCTGGTTACAGGCCATAGAGGACCTTAAGAAGCAGATAAGTGAAGTGGAGGAAAAATTGGGAAGAGAAATGAGAATGATGCAAGAAAATTACGAAATGAGAGTCAACAGCCTGACTGAGGAAAATAACACCTTAAAAAACAGACTAACTCAAATGGCAAAAGAGGCTCAAAATGGCAATGAGGAGAAGAAAGCCTTAAAAAGCCAAATTTGCCAGATGGAAAAAGAATCTCAAAAGCTCACTGAGGAGAATCATTCCTTCAGAATTAGACTGGAGCAAATGGAAGCTAATGACTTTATGAGAAATCAAGATGCTGTTAAACAGATCCAAACAAATGAAAGAATAGAAGGCAATGTGAAATATCTCATGGGAAAAACCACTGACCTGGACAATAGATCCAGGAGAGGTAATTCAAAAATTATTGGACTACCTGAAAGCCATGATCAAAGAAAGAACCTAGAAATCATCCTCCAAGAAATCCTCAAGGAAAACTGCCCTGATGTTTTAGAACCAGAGGGCAAAATAGAGGTTGAAAGAATCCACCAATCACCCCCTGAAAAAGATCCCAAAAAGAAAACTCCTAGGAATATTATAGCCATGTTTTGGAATTCCCAGATCAAGGAGAGAATATTACAAGCAGCCAGGAAGAAACAATTTGAATATTGTGGAAACATAATCAGGATAACACAGGATCTGGCAGCTTCTACACTGAGGGATTGAAGGGCTTGGAATATGATATTCTGGAGGGCAAAGGAGCTGGGATTAAGATCAAGAATCACCTACCCAGCAAAAGTGAGTATCATGTTTCAGGGGAAAATATGGTCATTCAGTGGAAGAGAGGGCTTTCAAGCATTCTTGATGAAAAAACCAGAGTTGAATAGAAAATTTGACATTCAGATACAAGAAGTAAGAGAAGCATGTGAAGGTAAACAGGGAAAAGAAATCATAAGGAACTTATCAAAGTTGAACTATTAACATTCCTACATGGAAAAACGATAATTGTAACTGATGAAACTTTTTCAGTATGAAAATAGTTGAAGGGAATAGAAATATATATGTCTGTATCGGAGGGTATACTGGCATATGAATACATATGTGAATGAATGTATATATGTTTACAAATATACATAGATAGAGGGCACAGGACTGATTTAATAGGAAGGGATGATATTTAAAAGGTGCAATTAAGAGGTGAGAGGAATATATTTAGAGGAGATGGAGAGACACAGAATGGGGTAAACTATCTCATTTAGAAGAGGCAAGGGAAAATAGTTACAATGGAGGGGAAGAATAGGGAGGCAAAAGGGAATGGGTCAACCTTATTCTCATTGAATTTGGCTTAGGGAGGGAATGACATAAACACTAAATAGGATATCTCACCCTACAGGAGAGTAGGGGGGAAGGGGATGAGAGGGGGGATGATGGAAGGGAGGGCAGGCTGGGGGGGGGACGTTGGAAGCACGCACTTTTGAAAAGTGATCGGATCAAAGTAGAGAATGGAACAAGTGGGAGGTGGGATAGGAGGGAGGGAAATATAGTCAGTCTTTTACAATATATCTACTATGTTATGTTTTGCATTAGCTACACATGTACAACCTATACTGAACTGCTTATCTTCCCAGTAAGGGTGGGTGACAAGGGAGGAAGGGAATGAATCTGGAATTCAAAATTTTAAAATCAAATGTTTTAAGATTGGGGACTCACTTTGAGAAGTGTTCTGTGATTTGATCTGAATTCTGGGA
>NW_027187419.1:100626868-100633009 GCF_028583685.1 Petaurus breviceps papuanus
AAGGTAAACGATATATGTCTGACTGATTAAAGTAAGCTTGTTAACCCCAAAAAAATGTTTAAGATTATTTATATATATATATATATATATATATATATATAATTATTATTAATACTATTTTACATGTAATTGGGAAATAAGATATGCAGGCACTGGGGCATAGAGATCCACCATGAACTACTGGAAAAGGCGAAGGGGTTATGGGAGAAGATATGGGAGAGAGCAGATTGGAGGAGGGGATATCCTGTGGGATTGCTATTTTGGGGTGGTGGGTAGGGAAAAAATGGGGAGAAAATTTGCAACTCAAAATCTGGCGGAAATGAATGATTTAAATCACAAGTTAATAAAGCATTTGAAAAATGAAAAAAATATGCTTGAAATATGATCAACAAAAAAAGAACCTTATATTATGAGCTACTGTAATGGCAGGGATACTCAAGACACAAAAATTAAAATAAAAGGAATAAAAACACTTAAGGAAAGACTTGGGGGAAATGAGAGATATAGAAAGAAGTTAATGGAAAGGAAATTAACAATTTGGCACAAAAGGTACAAAACTTTATCCAAGCAACAAAATCCCTGAAAATCAGAATAGACCAAATAGAAGCCAATAATTTCAAGAAGCAACAAGAAATAGTAAAAATAGTCAAAAGGCTGAAAACAATAGAAATATAAGATACTCATAGCAAAGAAATTGTCCTGGAAAACAGACTGAGGAGGAAAAAAATTTAAGAATTATTGGACTATCTGAACACCATTATTTTTTTAAAGAACCTAGATATCATATTTCAAAAGAAAACTGCTCAGATTTCTTAGAACCAGAGGTCAAAGTAGAACTATAAAGAGTTTACTAGTCACCTCCTGAAAGAAATCACAAAATGAAAACTCCCAGGAACATCATAGTCAAAATCCAAAGCTTTCAGGAATGTCAAATAAAAAATATTGCAAACAGTCAGAAAGTAAAAATTCAAGAACCAAGGAACCACAGTCAAGATCACACATATTTAGGAGCCACCACCATAAAGGAGTGGAGAACCTGAAATGCAATATTGTACAGGGCAAAGGATATGGACTTAACGGGCAAGAAAGACTTGCCCAGCAAGACTGAGATAATGCTACAGAGTAAAAAAAAATGGATCTTTAATGAAATAGAAGAGTTCCAAGTATTCCCAATGAAAAGACCAAAGCTATGGAGAAACTCTGAAGTTCAATCATAGGAATGAAGAGAAACATAAAAAAAGGTAAACCTAGATAAGTGATGATAAAGGATCAAACAAGGATAAATTGCATCTATTCAAATATGAGGAGATGGTACATGAATCCCCTTGAAATTCCATCACCATTAAGAGTCATAGAAGGAATCAAATTAATTATTTACCCTCCCAGGAAGTGGGGAG
The DNA here is from genome assembly GCF_028583685.1 of Petaurus breviceps papuanus. Classification (NCBI taxonomy): domain Eukaryota; kingdom Metazoa; phylum Chordata; class Mammalia; order Diprotodontia; family Petauridae; genus Petaurus; species Petaurus breviceps. Next base: position 100,628,266 of record NW_027187419.1, read on the forward strand.
GAGAAGGAGGGACAGAGAGATAGAATTTGGAACTCAAAACTTAAAAAAAACAGTTTAAAAATTGTTTTAACATGTAATTGGGAGAAAATATTATATTAAAAAAAGGAATCAAATTAGATAAGGTCTGGGAGTTATGTTATGTCTTAATTTTAAGAAAAGGATGGGAAAAGAGGGAATGAAGAATACTGGGAGGCAGAAGGGAAGAAAAAAGAATTTTAGGAAAAATTATCTCACATAATCAAAGTGTAGAAGTAGACATAAAAACAAACCAAGATTGGTTAGAAGGGCATGGCCAACATTGGAAGCTCACTTTCATCTGAACTGGTCAAAAGAAGGAAGAATACATACATATACATACACAGTTATGGCCAGAAATACATTTCATTCAATAGTGAAATAGGAGGGAAAGGGGAGAGTAGGGGAGGGGGAATTGGAAGGGAGATTAAGGGAAGGTTTAGCTGTAGGTAAAACAAACTCTAAGGATGTACAAAAATATTTACAGCTCTTTTTGATGTGTCAAAGAATAGGAATCTGAGGGGGTGCCCATAAATTAGGGAATAAACGAATAAATTATGGCATACAGATGTGATGGAATACTATTGTGCCTAGTTTTTAAATCATAATGACCAACTAGGATTCCAGAAGACTAATAATAAAACATTCAAGGATAAGCTACACCTTTACTCATTTCTCCTTAGTTCACTAGTTGAGGCAAGAGAGTTGAAATACTCATTGATCCCCAATGCTACTTCCAGGTTCTCCCCCTTCCTCATTCACTAAGAGCTTCTCCTTTGAGGTTCATGCTATTCATATCTACCACCCAATCAAAATCCTGGTAGCTGTCCTCTACAGAGCCTCAACTCACTCCCCTTTCTTCCTCAATGAGTTCGGTACATTACAATATTTCTCTCTTCCCCAATTCTTGCCCTCATACTAGGGGACTTCAACATACATGTTGACTCTCCCTCAGACACCCTAATTACTCCATTCCTCAACCTATATACTTCCCATAAGCTACTCCACCCTATTTTAGTCACACACAAATATGGTCATATCTTTGATCTTGCCATCACCCACAAATGTACCACCTCCATTCAAGAATTCTGAAATTCCCTTATCCAACCACAATCTATGGGCTTTCCATTTTCCCTCTGCCTTCCCTTATAGACCCCTACTCTTTTTTCCTCCCCATGACCTCCAATTCATTGATACCTCAATTATCTCTGAACCTATCTGCCCTGCACTAGCTACTTTCTCCTCTTTTCTCCTTGATACATTGGTGAACCAATTCATCTCTATACAGTCCTCTTCTCTTGAATCCTTAACCCCTCATTATTTTACCAATTATACCCTGCCAAGTCTTAGCTTGGATAATTGCCACCATTTGCTGCCTTTGTTCCTAGGCACATGCTGCTGAAGAAAGGTGGAGAAAATCATGCAAACATTCTGACTGCATCCCCTGCAAATTTATGTTATACAACCTCAACAGGACCCTCACTACTACTAGACAATCCTTCTATACCTGTCTTGTCAACTCACCATCCCTCTCTCCACAGCAGCTCTTCCATTTTTTTTTTTATCCTTCCTCAAACCTCCTATGGCTCTCCCTAAAATCCAGATCATTCTCAGCTGAGAACTTTGCCTTTATTTTGCAGGGGAAAAAAAATCACTTATTCACCTCTTCTCCCCACTTCATCTCCTATCACTGAGATGGTTTCTGCCATTGTCTCTACCATTGTCTTACAAAATGAGGTGGTCTTAATCTTTACCAAGGCTAATCCCTCTACCTTCTCAAGCAATCCCATTCCATTCTATCTCCTCCAATATTCTATCACTACCCTCCCTGTCAATTGGCTCCTTCCCTATTGCCTATGACTCTCTCATCCTGAAAAAAAAAACCCCACCTCTCATTTGATCCTTCCACCCCTACTACTATCCTATATCTCCTCTGCCTTTGTGGCTAAATATCTCAAAAAGGCTGTCTACAACAAGTACCTTCACTTTCTCTGCTCTCAACCTCTTCTTAACCCCTTATGGTCTGGCTTCTGTCCTCATCATTCCACTGATACTGCTCTGCTCAAAGCTAATAATGATTTTTTAATTGCCACATCCAATAGCTTTTCCTCAATCTTCCTTCTCCCTGACCTCCCTGCAGCCTTTGACACTAATGATCACCCCCTCCTTGATCTTCTCTTCTCTCCAGGTTTTGAGGACATCACTTTCTCCCAGTTCTCCTCCTACCTACCTGACTGCTCCTTATCACTGCTCTTTGCTGGATCATAATCCAGATCATGTCCTCTAACCAGAGTTGTTCCTCAGGGTTCTTTCTTAGGCCCCCCTTCTCCCTCTATACTACTTCTTTTGGTGATCCCACAAGTTCTAGAGGATTTAATTACCATCTCTATGCTGATGATTCTCAATCCTACCTATCCTGCCCCAATCTCTCTAATGACCTCCAATCTCAAATCTGCCTTTCAAACATCTCAAAATGGATGTCCAGTAGACAGTTTAAACTCAATATTTCAAAAACAGAAATCATCATCTTTCACCATGGACTGTCACCTGCTCCTATCTTCTGTATTACTGAAAAGGGCAAAACTATCCTTCTAGAGGTAGCTAGGTGGCACAGTGAATAGAGCGCCAGCCCTGGAGTCAGGAGGACCTGAGTTCAGGTCCAACCTCAAACACTTAATACAAAAAAAACTATCCATGTGACCTTGGGCAAGTCACTTAATCTCAATTGCCCTGCCTTCCCCCTCCAAAAAGCAAAAAAACAAACAAAAAAAACTATCCTTCTAGTCCCTCACACTTACAACTGGGGATTCATCCTTAATTCCTCACTGTCTCTCACTGCAACCCCTCCCCCCCAAATAGACAATATGCTGACAATGCCTGTCAACTTCACCTGTGATAAGTGTCTCCCCACTCTAATTTATCCTCCATTCAGCCACCAAAGTGATTTTCCTAAAGTATAGGTGCAACCATGTCACTCCCCCATTCAATAAACACTACTAAATGCTCTGGCATTCAAAGCCCTTCATAACTTAGCTCCTTCCTACTGTTCAAGTCTTCTTAAACCTTACTTTCCACCATGTACTCTTTCATCCAGTGACACTGGAATCCTGGCTCTTCTACAAGCCAGAAATTCAATCTCTTGACTCCAGGCAATTTTTATGGCTGTACCCCATGCCTATAACATTCCCCCCTCAATCCTACTTACTTACTTCCTTGGCTTCCTTTAAGTCCCAGCTAAAATCTCATCTTTTACAAGAAGCCTTTCATAACTCCTCAATTCTAGTACCTTATCTGTCTTAGTTATTTCCTATTTTTCCTGTATATATTCGTTTGCATGTTGTCTCCCCATTAGATTGTGAACTCCTTGAGGGAAGGAACTGTCTTTTGCCTCTGGTTTTTTATTGTTGTTGTTGTTTTGTTTTTGCCTTAGCCCTTAGTTCAGTGCTTGGCAATAAAGGCACTTAATGAATGTTTATTGATTGAAACATATGGCCCATCTCCTGATAGAGAGGTGCAAAATGAGACACTTTTTTTTTGTCAAGTAAAAATTTGTTTTGATTTGCCATGCATGTCTGAAATGGATTTTGTTTTTCTTGTGTTCTCAATTTGGGGAGGAAGAGTTGGTCAGAGAGTGAGAAGGTAGATACTGTCTAATTAAAGCACATTTAAAAAAAATAACTACAGTTTTTAAAAACCCACAATAATGTAAATTAAAACAACATAAAAGGACAGCCTAACCCAAATTAATGGGTAATGTTAGTCATAGAGAACAGATATTTAACTACATTTTGCTCTTCTCCAAAAAGAGGTAGAATAAGGGGTTAAATTCTTCTTAAAGTGCAGTTACTCATCTTTGCTTAACTTTTTTTCTTTGTTACTAGAGGGAGTTTGTTGGGGGTGGAAGAGAAATAGACTAAAAACTATGGTGTAAAAAATAAAAGAGATCAACAAAATTTAAAAATAAACAAACACAACTCTTTCCTTGAGTATAAAAGAGCAGAAACTGAGGATTCAGAAAAAGATGAACCAATTGCCTAGCTTGAAAAAGTACAATCAAATGCAGTCAAAAATGATTCATCTAGTGACTATGGAAAGAGGAGAAAACATATGAGTCACCAAGCTTATCTTTCCCTTACCTAAACTTTGTATTCTACCCCTGAGATGCCAGGCTCTGATTGGTAAGCCTTCACTTTATCTTGTCTACATACAGGCCTCCATACCACTTCCCCACCATGGTGTCCATATTGTGGCAATCATCTTCATCTTTGCCCCAAGAAAACTTAGTGTTCGACTGCTTGGGATGCAGGACTCTGATAGGGGAACCTTCTATCTTGTCTAATAGCTCCCCACCACACTTCCTGGTCATCCCCCATGCCATATCACTGGAAAACTCACTCATTCTCATATTCATCCATTTCCAACCCTGAGTTCTTTTTATATTGTCTTTAAAAAGAGAAATGTATGTAAAACATTGAAGAATAAGGAAAACAAAATGAAAGAACAATTTACAAACCGAGAATAAATATATAAACAATAACAGGAAAACAATACTTCAATATTTTAATAATCTGTAATTTCATCAGGGTTTATGGATATTTCTTCTAACAAAAGGATCACTGAGACATAATAGATATGATCTTCAGAAGATGCTATGACTGACAAATCCATCAACCTATGGACAATTGTAGCAGCAAGCACCCCAAGCGTCCTCAGGGTTTGCAGCTACCAC